>NC_054505.1:965703-1253365 GCF_017639515.1 Carcharodon carcharias | reverse complement strand
CCCCCAAATATAAATCCCCAAAAGTTACCCTAAATATAAATCCTCAAAGCTTACCACAAATTTAAATCCTCAAACCTTACCCCAAATATAAATCCCAAACGCTCCTCCAATATAAATCCCCAAACACTACCCCAATATAAATCCCCAAAAACTCATCCAAATATAAATCCCCAAACACTCACCCAAATATAAATCCCCAAACACTCACCCAAATATAAATCCCCAAACAATCCCCAAATATAAATCTCCAAACACTCCCACAAATATAAATCCCCAAACAATCCCCCAAGTATAAATCTCCAAACACTGCCCCAAATATAAATGCCCAAACACTCACACAAAAATAAATCCCCAGACATTTCCCCCAAATATAAAACCCCAAACACTCCACTAAATATAAATCCCCAAACACTCCCGCCAATATAAATCCCTAAACAATCCCCAAATATAAATCACCAAACACACCCCAAATAGAAATCCCCAAACAATCCCCCAAATATAAATCTCCAAACACTCACCCAAAGATAAATCTCCAAAAGTTACCCTAAATATAAATCCTCAAAGTTTACGACAAATTTAAATCCCCAAACATTACCCCTAATATAAATCCCTAAACACTCCCCCAATATAAATCCCCAAACACAAATCCCCAAACACACCCGAAAATATAAATCCCCAAACAATCCCCAAATATAAATCCTCAAACACTGCCCCAAATATAAATCCCCAAACAATCCCCCAAATATAAATCTCCAAACTCTCCCCCAAATATAAATCCCCAAACAATCCCACAAATATAAATCCCCAAACACTCCCCCAAATATAAATCCCCAAAAGATACCCTAAACATAAATCCTCAAAGCTTACCACAAATTTAAATCCCAAACGCTCCCCCAATATAAATCCCCAAACACTCCCCCAATATAAATCCCCAAACACTCCCCCAAATATAAATCCTCAAACACTAACCCAAATATAAATCCACAAACAATCCCCAAATATAAATCCCCAAACAATCCCCCAAATATATATCCCCAAACAATCCCCCAAATATAAATCCCAAAACACTGCCCCAAATATAAATCCCCAAACACTCACCCAAATATAAATCCCTAGAAATTCTCCCAAATATAAAACCCCAAACAATCCCCCAAATATAAATCACCAAATATTATCCCAAATTTAAATTCACAAACACTCACCCAAATAAAAATCCACAAACAGTACCCCAAATACAAATCCCCAAACACTACCCAAATATAAATCCGGAAACACAACCCCAAATATAAATCCCCAAACAGTCCCCCAAATATAAATCCTCAAACACCCCTCCAAAGATATATCCCCAAACATTGCCCAAATATAAATCCCCAAATATAAATCCCCAAACATTACCCCAAATATAAATAATCAAACACACACCAAAATATAAATCCCCAAACACTCACCAAAATATAAAACCCCATACATTACCCCAAATATAAATCCCCAAACACTCCCCCAAATATAAATCCTCAAACACTGCCCCAAATATAAATCCCCAAACAATCCCCAAATATAAATCCCCAAACCTTACCCCAAATATAAATCCCAAAGACTCGCGCAAGTATAAATCCCCAAACACACCCCAAATATTAATCAGCAAAAACACCTCAAATATAAATCCCCAAACACTCCCCCAAATATAAATCCTCAAACACTGCCCCAAATATAAATCCCCAAACAATCCCCAAATATAAATCCCCAAACCTTACCCCAAATATAAATCCCAAAGACTCGCGCAAGTATAAATCCCCAAACATTCCCCCAAATATTAATCAGCAAAAACACCCCAAATATAAATCCCCAAACACACCCGCAAATATAATTCCCCAAAAACTCCCCCAAATATAAATCCCCAAACACTCACCCGAAAATATAAATCCCCAAACAATCCCCAAATATAAATCCTCAAACACTGCCCCAAATATAAATCCCCAAACAATCCCCCAAATATAAATCTCCAAACTCTCCCCCAAATATAAATCCCCAAACAATCCCACAAATATAAATCCCCAAACACTCCCCCAAATATAAATCCCCAAAAGATACCCTAAACATAAATCCTCAAAGCTTACCACAAATTTAAATCCCAAACGCTCCCCCAATATAAATCCCCAAACACTCCCCCAATATAAATCCCCAAACACTCCCCCAAATATAAATCCTCAAACACTAACCCAAATATAAATCCACAAACAATCCCCAAATATAAATCCCCAAACAATCCCCCAAATATAAATCCCCAAACAATCCCCCAAATATAAATCCCAAAACACTGCCCCAAATATAAATCCCAAAACACTCACCCAAATATAAATCCCTAGAAATTCTCCCAAATATAAAACCCCAAACAATCCCCCAAATATAAATCACCAAATATTATCCCAAATTTAAATTCACAAACACTCACCCAAATAAAAATCCACAAACATTACCCCAAATACAAATCCCCAAACACTACCCAAATATAAATCCGGAAACACAACCCCAAATATAAATCCCCAAACAGTCCCCCAAATATAAATCCTCAAACACCCCTCCAAAGATATATCCCCAAACATTGCCCAAATATAAATCCCCAAATATAAATCCCCAAACATTACCCCAAATATAAATAATCAAACACACACCAAAATATAAATCCCCAAACACTCACCAAAATATAAAACCCCATACATTACCCCAAATATAAATCCCCAAACACTCCCCCAAATATAAATCCTCAAACACTGCCCCAAATATAAATCCTCAAACACTGCCCCAAATATAAATCCCCAAACAATCCCCAAATATAAATCCCCAAACACACTCCCAAATATAAATCCCCAAACAATCCCCCAAGTATAAATCCCCAAATATAAACCCCAAACATTCCCCGAAATGTAAATCACCAAAAACTCCCCAAATATAAATCCCCAAACACTCCCCCAAATATAAATCCCCAAAAGTTACCCTAAATATAAATCTTCAAAGCTTACCACAAATTTAAATCCTCAAACCTTACCCCAAATATAAATCCCAAAGACTCGCGCAAGTATAAATCCCCAAACATTCCCCCAAATATTAATCAGCAAAAACACCCCAAATATAAATCCCCAAACACACCCGCAAATATAATTCCAGAAAAACTCCCCCAAACATAAATCCCCAAATATAAACCCCAAACATTCCCCGAAATGTAAATCACCAAACACTCCCCAAATATAGATCCCCAAACACTCCCCCAAAAATAAATCCCCAAAAGTTACCCTAAATATAAATCCTCAAAGCTTACTACAAATTTAAATCCCCAAACATTACCCCAAATATAAATCCCCAAACACTCCCCCAATATAAATCCCCAAACACTCACCCAAATATAAATCCCCAAACACAACCGAAAATATAAATCCCCAAACAATCCCCAAATATAAATCCCCAAAAACTCCCGCAAATATAAATCCCCAAACAATCCCCCAAATATAAATCTCCAAACTCACCCCAAATATAAATAACCAAACACTCACACCAATAAAAATCCCCAGACATTCCCCCAAATATAAAACCCCAAACACTCCCCTAAATATAAATCCACAAACAATCCCACAAATATAAATCCCCAAACACTCCCACAAATATAAATACCCAAACACTCACCCAAATATAAATCCCTAGAAATTCTCCCAAATATAAAACCCCAAACAATCCCCCAAATATAACTCACCAAATATTATCCCAAATTTAAATTTTCAAACACTCACCCAAATAAAAATCCACAAACATTACCCCAAATAGAAATCCCCAAACACTCCCCAAATATAAATCCGGAAACACAACCCCAAATATAAATCCTCAAACACACCTCCAAATATATATCACCAATCCTTGCCCAAATATAAATCCCCAAACACACCCGCAAATATAAATCCCCAAACACTCCCCCAAATATAAATACCCAAACTCTCCCCCAAATATAAATTCTCAAACACACACCAAAATACAAATCACCAAACACACCCACAAATATATATACCCTAATGCTCCCCCAACTAAAAATCCCCAAACACTCCCCCAAATATAAATCCTCAAATATTACCCCAGATATAAATCCCTAAACACTCAACCAAATATAAATTCCCAAACACGCCACCAAATATTAATCTCCAAACATTACCCCAAATATAAACCCTGAACCACTACCCCAAATATAAATCCACAAACTCTCCTCCAAATATAAATCCCCAAACACTCCGCCAAATATAAATCCTCAAACACACAACCAAATATAAATTCCGAAACATTCCCCCAAGTATAAATACCCAAACATTCCCCCAAATATTAATCAGCACAAACTCCCCCAAATATAAATCCCCAAATATAAATCCCCAAACAATCCCCCAAAGATAAATCCCCAAACAATCACCCAAATATAAATCCCCAAACTCTCCCCCAAATATAAATCCCCAAACACTCACCCAAATATAAATCCCTAGAAATTCTCCCAAATATAAAACTCCAAACAATCCGCCAAATATAAATCACCAAATATTATCCCAAATTTAAATTCACAAACACTAACCCAAATAAGAATCCACAAACATTACCCCAAATATAAATCCCCGAACACTCGCCAAATATAAATCCCAAAACACAACCCCAAATATAAATCCCCAAACACTCCCCCAAGTATAAATCCTCAAACACACCCCCAAATATATATCTCCAAACATTGCCCAAATATAAATCCCCAAACATTACCCCAAATATAAATAATCAAACACACACCAAAATATAAATCCCCAAACACTCACCCAAATATAAATCCCCATACATTACCCCAAATATAAATCCCCAAACACTCAACCAAATATAAACACCCAAATACTCCCCCAAATATAAATCCACAAACACTGCTCCAAATATAAATCCCCAAACACTCCCGCAAATATAAATCCCCAAACAATCCACAAAAATAAATCCACAAACACTCAACCAAATATAAATCCACAAACACTCCCCCAAATAGGGATCACCAAATTTTACCCAAATTTAAATTCCCAAACACTCACCCAAATATAAATCACAAACATTACCCCAAATATAAATCCCCAAACACACCCCAAATATAAATCCCCAAACACTCGCCCAAATATAAATCCCCAAACACTCCCCCAAATATAAATCCTCAAACACACACCCAAATATAAATCCCCAAACACTCCCCCAAATATAAATCCTCAAACACACCTACAAATATATATCCCCAATCCTTGCCCAAATATAAATCCCCAAACACTCGCCCAAATATAAATCCTCAAACATTCCCCAAATATAAATCCCCAAACACACCCGCAAATATAAATCACCAAACACTCCCCCAAATATAAATACCCAAACTCTCCCCCAAATATAAATTCTCAAACACACACCAAAATATAAATCCCCAAACACACCCCCAAATATATATACCCAAACGCTCCCCCATCTATAAATCCCCAAACACTCCCCCAAATATAAATCCTCAAATATTACCCCAGATATAAATCCCTAAACACTCAACCAAATATAAATCCCCAAACACGCCACCAAATATTAATCCCCAAACATTACCCCAAATATAAATCACCAAACACTCCCCCAAATATAAACCCCGAACCACTACCCCAAATATAAATACACAAACTCTCCTCCAAATATAAATCCCCAAACACTCCCCCAAATATAAATCCTCAAACACACAACCAAATATAAATTCCCAAACACTCCCCCAAGTATAAATACCCAATCATTCCACCAAATATTAATCAGCACAAACTCCCCCAAATATAAATCCCCAAATAAAAATCCCCATACATTCCCCCAAAATTAAATCCCCAAACACTCCCCTAATATAAATCCCCAAACATTGCACCAATATAAAACCCCAGCACTCCCCCAATTATAACTCCCCCATCATTACCCCATTTATAAATCCCCAAACACTCCCGCAAATATAAACACCAAAACACTCCACCAAATATAAACCCCAAAACACTCCCCCAAATATAAATCCCCAAACACGCCATCAAATATGAATCCCCAAATTTTACCCCAAATATAAATCACAAAACACTCCCCCAAATATAAACACCGAACCACTACCCCAAGTATAAATCCACAGACACTACTCTAAATATTAACCCCCAAACATACACTCAAATATAAATCCCCAAACACTCCGGCAAATATAATTCCCCAAACACTCCCCCAAATATAAATCCCCAAATATAAACCCCAAGCATTCCACAAAATGTAAATCACCAAACTCTCCCCACATATAAATGCCCAAAAGTTACCCTAAATATAAATCCTCAAATTTTACCACAAATTTAAATCCACAAACCTTACCCCAAATATAAATCCCAAATACTCCCCCAATATAAATCCCCAAACACTCCCCCAAATATAAATCCCCAAACACTCACCCAAATATAAATCCCCAAACAATCCCCAAATATAAATCCCCCAACACTCCCCCAAATATAAAACCCCAAACAATCCCCCAAGTATAAATCTCCAAACACTCCCCCAAATATAAACGCCCAAACACTCATACAAAATAAATCCCCAGACATTACCCCCAAATATAAAACCCCAAACACTCCCCTAAATATAAATCCCCAAACAGTCCCGCCAATATAAATCCCCAAACAATCCCCAAATATATATCACCAAACAGTCCCCCAAATATAAATCCCCAAACACTCCCCCAAATATAAATCACAAACATTACCCCAAATATAAATCCCCAAACACTACCCAAATATAAATCCCCAAACACTCGCCCAAATATAAATCCCCAAACACTCGCCCAAATATAAATCCTCAAACACACCTCCAAATATATATCCCCAATCCTTGCCTAAATATAAATTATCCAAACACTCCCCCAAATATCAATCCCCAAATATTCCCCAAATATAAATCCCCAAACACACACGCATATATAAATCCCCAAACACTCCCCCAAATATAAATCCCCAAACTCTTCCCCAAATATAAATTCTCAAACACACACAAAAATATAAATCCCCAAACACGCCCCAAAGTATATATACCCAAACGCTCCCCCAACTATAAATCCCCAAACACGCCACCAAATATTAATCCCCAAACATTACCCCAAATATAAATCAGCAAACACTCCCCCAAATATAAACCCCGAACCACTACCCCAAATATAAATACACAAACTCTCCTCCAAATATAAATCCCCAAACACTCCCCCAAATATAAATCCTCAAACACACAACCAAATATAAATTCCCAAACACTCCCCCAAGTATAAATACCCAATCATTCCCCCAAATATTAATCAGCACAAACTCCCCCAAATATAAATCCCCAAATAAAAATCCCCATACATTCCCCCAAAAGTAAATCCCCAAACACTCCCCTAATATAAATCCCCAAACATTGCACCAATATAAAACCCCAGCACTCCCCCAATTATAACTCCCCCATCATTACCCCATTTATAAATCCCCAAACACTCCCGCAAATATAAACACCAAAACACTCCACCAAATATAAACCCCAAAACACTCCCCCAAATATAAATCCCCAAACACGCCATCAAATATTAATCCCCAAATTTTACCCCAAATATAAATCACAAAACACTCCCCCAAATATAAACACCGAACCACTACCCCAAGTATAAATCCACAGACACTACTCCAAATATTAACCCCCAAACATACACTCAAATATAAATTCCCAAACACTCCTACAAGTATAAATCCACAAACATACCACCAAATATTAATCAGCAAAAACACCCCAAATATAAATCCCCAAACACTCCGGCAAAAATAATTCCCCAAACACTCCCCCAAATATAAATCCCCAAATATAAACCCCAAGTATTCCCCAAAATGTAAATCACCAAACACTCCCCAAATATAACTCACCAAAAGTTACCCTAAATATAAATCCTCAAAGCTTCCCACAAATTTAAATCCCCAAACCTTACCCCAAATATAAATCCCAAATACTCCCCCAATATAAATCCCCAAACACTCCCCCAAATATAAATCCCCAAACACTCACCCAAATATAAATCCCCAAACAATCCCCAAATATAAATCCCCAAACACTCCCCCAAATATAAATCCCCAAATATAAACCCCAAGCATTCTTCAAAATGTAAATCACCAAACACTCACAAATATAAATCCCCAAACACTCCCTTAATATAAATCCCCAAAAGTTACCCTAAATATAAATCCTCAAAGCTTACCACAAATTTAAATCCCCAAACCTTACCCCAAATATAAATCCCAAATACTCCCCCAATATAAATCCCCAAACACTCCCCTAAATATAAATCCCCAAACACTTACCCAAATATAAATCCCCAAACAATCCCCAAATATAAATCCCCAAACACTCCTCCAAATATAAATCCTCAAACACACCTCCAAATATATAGCCCGAATCCTTGCCCAAATATAAATCCCCAAACACTCCCCCAAATATCAATCCCCAAACATTCCCCAAATATAAATCCCCAAACACACCCGCAAATATTAATCAGCACAAACTCCCCCAAATATATATCCCCAAATAAAAATCCCCAAACATTCCCCCAAATGTAAATCACCAAACACTCCCCTAATATAAATCCTCAAACATTGCCCCAATATAAAACCCCAGCACTCCCCCAATTATAACTCCCCCATCATTACCCCATTTATAAATCCCAAACACTCCCGCAAATATAAACACCAAAACACTCCACCAAATATGAACCCCAAAACACTCCACCAAATATAAATCCCCAAACACGCAATCAAATATTAATCCCCAAATTTTACCCCAAATATAAATCACAAAACACTCCCCCAAATATAAACACCGAACCACTACCCCAAGTATAAATCCACAGACACTACTCCAAATTTCAACCCCCAAACATACTCTCAAATATAATTTCCCAAACACTCCCACAAGTATAAATCCCCAAACATACCACCAAATATTAATCAGCAAAAACACCCCAAATATAAATCCCCAAACACTCCGGCAAATATAATTTCCCAAACACTCCCCCAAATATAAATCCCCAAATATAAACCCCAAGCATTCCACAAAATGTAAATCACCAAACTCTCCCCACATATAAATGCCCAAAAGTTACCCTAAATATAAATCCTCAAATTTTACCACAAATTTAAATCCACAAACCTTACCCCAAATATAAATCCCAAATACTCCCCCAATATAAATCCCCAAACACTCCCCCAAATATAAATCCCCAAACACTCACCCAAATATAAATCCCCAAACAATCCCCAAATATAAATCCCCCAACACTCCCCAAATATAAAACCCCAAACAATCCCCCAAGTATAAATCTCCAAACACTCCCCCAAATATAAACGCCCAAACACTCATACAAAATAAATCCCCAGACATTACCCCCAAATATAAAACCCCAAACACTCCCCTAAATATAAATCCCCAAACAGTCCCGCCAATATAAATCCCCAAACAATCCCCAAATATATATCACCAAACAGTCCCCCAAATATAAATCCCCAAACACTCCCCCAAATATAAATCACAAACATTACCCCAAATATAAATCCCCAAACACTACCCAAATATAAATCCCCAAACACTCGCCCAAATATAAATCCCCAAACACTCGCCCAAATATAAATCCTCAAACACACCTCCAAATATATATCACCATCCCTTGCCCAAATATAAATTATCCAAACACTCCCCCAAATATCAATCCCCAAATATTCCCCAAATATAAATCCCCAAACACACACGCAAATATAAATCCCCAAACACTCCCCCAAATATAAATCCCCAAACTCTTCCCCAAATATAAATTCTCAAACACACACAAAAATATAAATCCCCAAACACACCCCCAAATGTATATACCCAAACGCTCCCCCAACTATAAATCCCCAAACACGCCACCAAATATTAATCCCCAAACATTACCCCAAATATAAATCAGCAAACACTCCCCCAAATATAAACCCCGAACCACTACCCCAAATATAAATACACAAACTCTCCTCCAAATATAAATCTCCAAACACTCCCCCAAATATAAATCCTCAAACACACAACCAAATATAAATTCCCAAACACTCCCCCAAGTATAAATACCCAATCATTCCCCCAAATATTAATCAGCACAAACTCCCCCAAATATAAATCCCCAAATAAAAATCCCCATACATTCCCCCAAAAGTAAATCCCCAAACACTCCCCTAATATAAATCCCCAAACATTGCACCAATATAAAACCCCAGCACTCCCCCAATTATAACTCCCCCATCATTACCCCATTTATAAATCCCCAAACACTCCCGCAAATATAAACACCAAAACACTCCACCAAATATAAACCCCAAAACACTCCCCCAAATATAAATCCCCAAACACGCCATCAAATATTAATCCCCAAATTTTACCCCAAATATAAATCACAAAACACTCCCCCAAATATAAACACCGAACCACTACCCCAAGTATAAATCCACAGACACTACTCCAAATATTAACCCCCAAACATACACTCAAATATAAATTCCCAAACACTCCTACAAGTATAAATCCACAAACATACCACCAAATATTAATCAGCAAAAACACCCCAAATATAAATCCCCAAACACTCCGGCAAAAATAATTCCCCAAACACTCCCCCAAATATAAATCCCCAAATATAAACCCCAAGTATTCCCCAAAATGTAAATCACCAAACACTCCCCAAATATAAATCCCCAAAAGTTACCCTAAATATAAATCCTCAAAGCTTCCCACAAATTTAAATCCCCAAACCTTACCCCAAATATAAATCCCAAATACTCCCCCAATATAAATCCCCAAACACTCCCCCAAATATAAATCCCCAAACACTCACCCAAATATAAATCCCCAAACTATCCCCAAATATAAATCCCCAAACACTACCCCAAATGTAAATCACCAAACACTCCCCTAATATAAATCCTCAAACATTGCCCCAATATAAAACCCCAGCACTCCCCCAATTATAACTCCCCCATCATTACCCCATTTATAAATCCCCAAACACTCCCGCAAATATAAACACCAAAACACTCCACCAAATATGAACCCCAAAACACTCCACCAAATATAAATCCCCAAACACGCAATCAAATATTAATCCCCAAATTTTACCCCAAATATAAATCACAAAACACTCCCCCAAATATAAACACCGAACCACTACCCCAAGTATAAATCCACAGACACTACTCCAAATATCAACCCCCAAACATACTCTCAAATATAATTTCCCAAACACTCCCACAAGTATAAATCCCCAAACATACCACCAAATATTAATCAGCAAAAACACCCCAAATATAAATCCCCAAACACTCCGGCAAATATAATTCCCCAAACACTCCCCCAAATATAAATCCCCAAATATAAACCCCAAGCATTCCACAAAATGTAAATCACCAAACTCTCCCCACATATAAATGCCCAAAAGTTACCCTAAATATAAATCCTCAAATTTTACCACAAATTTAAATCCACAAACCTTACCCCAAATATAAATCCCAAATACTCCCCCAATATAGATCCCCAAACACTCCCCCAAATATAAATCCCCAAACACTCACCCAAATATAAATCCCCAAACAATCCCCAAATATAAATCCCAAATACTCCCCCAATATAAATCCCCAAACACTCCCCCAAATATAAATCCCCAAACACTCACCCAAATATAAATCCCCAAACAATCCCCAAATATAAATCCCCCAACACTCCCCCAAATATAAAACCCCAAACAATCCCCCAAGTATAAATCTCCAAATACTCCCCCAAATATAAACGCCCAAACACTCATACAAAATAAATCCCCAGACATTACCCCCAAATATAAAACCCCAAACACTACACTAAATATAAATCCCCAAACAGTCCCGCCAATATAAATCCCCAAACAATCCCCAAATATATATCACCAAACAGTCCCCCAAATATAAATCCCCAAACACTCACCCAAATATAAATCCCCAAACAATCCCCAAATATAAATCAGCAAACACTCCCCCAAATATAAACCCCGAACCACTACCCCAAATATAAATCCACAAACTCTCCTGCAAATATAAATCCCCAAACACTTCCCCAAATATAAATCCTCAAACACACAACCAAATATAAAGTCCCAAGCACTCCCCCAAGTATAAATACACAAACATTACCCTAAATATTAATCAGCACAAACTCCCCCAAATATAAATCCCCAAATATAAATCCCCAAACATTCCCCCAAATGTAAATCCCGAAACACGCCATCAAATATTAATCCCCAAATATTACCCCAAATATAAATCACAAAACACTCCCCCAAATATACACACCGAACCACTACCCCAAATATAAATCCACAGACACTACTCCAAATATAAATCCCCAAACAGACACTCAAATATAAATTCCAAAACACTCCCACAAGTATAAAGCCCCAAACATTCCCCCAAATATTCATCAGCAAAAACACCCCAAATATAAATCCACAAACACTCCGGCAAATATAATTCCCCAAACACTCCCCCAAATATAAATCCCCAAATATAAACCCCAAGCATTCCCCAAAATGTAAATCACCAAACACTCACAAATATAAATCCCCAAACAGTCCCCCTAATATTAATCCCCAAAAGTTACCCTAAATATAAATCCTCAAAGCTTACCACAAATTTAAATCCCCAAACCTTACCCCAAATATAAATCCCAAATACTCCCCCAATATAAATCCCCAAAACCTCCCCTAAATATAAATCCCCAAACACTTACCCAAATATAAATCCCCAAACAATCCCCAAAAATAAATCCCCAAACACTCCTCCAAATATAAATCATCAAACACACCTCCAAATATATATCCCCAATCCTTGCCCAAATATAAATCTCCAGACACTCCCCCAAATATCAATCCCCAAACATTCCCCAAATATAAATCCCCAAACACACCCGCAAATATAAATCCCCAAACACTCCCCCAAATATAAATCCCCAAACTCTCCCCCAAATATATATTCTAAAACACACACCAAAATATAAATCCCCAAACACACCCCCAAATATATATACCCAAATGCTCCCCCAACTATAAATCCCCAAACACGCCACCAAATATTAATCCCCAAACATTACCTCAAATATAAATCACCAAACACTCCCCCAAATATAAACTCTGAACCACTCCCCCAAATATAAATCCTCAAACACACAACCACATATAAAATCCCAAGCACTCCCCCAAGTATAAAGGCCCAAACATTCCCCCAAATATTAATCAGCACAAACTCCCCCAAATATAAATCCCCAAATATAAATCCCCAAACATTCCCCCAAATGTAAATCACCAAACACACCCCTAATATAAATCCGCAAACATTGCCCCAAATATAAATCCCCAGCACTCCCCCAATTATAAATCTCCCATCATTAACCCATTTATAATTCCCCAAACACTCCCGCAAATATAAACACCAAAACAATCCCCCAATTATAAACCCCAAACACGTCATCAAATAGTAATCCCCAAATATTACCCCAAATATAAATCAGAAAACACTCCCCCAAATATAAACACCGAACCACTACCCCAAATATAAATCCACAGACACTACTCCAAATATAAATAATCAAACACTCCCCCAAATATAAATCCTCAAACACTAACCCAAATATAAATTCCCAAACAATCCCCAAATATAAATCCTCAAACACTCCGGCAAATATAATTCCCCAAAACACTCCCCCAAATATAAATCCCCAAATATAAACCCCAAGCATTCCCCAAAATGTAAATCACCAAACACTCACAAATATAAATCCCCAAACACTCCCCCAAATATAAATCCCCAAAAGTTACCCTAAATATAAATCCTCAAAGCTTACCACAAATTTAAATCCCCAAACCTTACCCCAAATATAAATCCCAAATACTCCCCCAATATAAATCCCCAAACACTCCACTAAATATAAATCCCCAAACACTTACCCAAATATAAATCCTCAAACAATCCCCAAATATAAATCCCCAAACACTCCCCCAAATATAAATCCCCAAACAATCCCCCAAGTATAAATCTCCAAACAGTCCCCCAAATATAAATGCCCAAACACTCACACAAAAATAAATCCCCAGACATTACCCCCAAATATAAAACCCCAAACAATCCCCCAAATATAAATCACCAAATATTATCCCAAACTTAAATCCACAAACACTCCCCCAAATATAAATCCTCAAACACACCTCCAAATATATATCCCCAAACATTGCCCAAATATAAATCCCCAAATATAAATCCCCAAACACTCACCCAAATATAAATCCCCAAACATTACCCCAAATATAAATAATCAAACACACACCGAAATATAAATCCCCAAACACTCACCCAAATATAAATCCCCACACATTACCCCAAATATAAATCCCCAAACACTCCCCCAAATATAAATCCTCAAACACTCCACCAAATATAAATCCTCAAATATTACCCCAAATATAAATCCCCAAACACTCCCACAAATATAAATCCACAAACACTCCCCCAAATATAAATCCACAAACACTCCCACAAATATAAATCCTCATACACACACCCAAATATAAATCCCCAAACACTCCCCCAAGGATAAATCCCCAAATATTCCCCCAAATATTAATCAGCAAAAACTCCCCCAAATGTAAATCACCAAACACTCGTCAAATATAAATCCCCAAACACTCCCCAAATATAAATCCCCAAACACTCCAACAAATATAAATCCCCAAACATTCCCCCAAATATTAATCAGCAAAAACACCCCAAATATAAATCCCCAAACACTCCCGCAAATATAATTCCCCAAACACTCCCCCAAATATAAATCCCCAAATATAAACCCCAAGCATTCCCCAAAATGTAAATCACCAAAAAATCACAAATATAAATCCCCAAACACTCCCCCTAATATAAATCCCCAAAAGTTACCCTAAATATAAATCCTCAAAGCTTACCACAAATTTAAATCCCCAAACCTTACCCCAAATATAAATCCCAAATACTCCCCCAGTATAAATCCCCAAACACTCCCCTAAATATAAATCCCCAAACACTTACCCAAATATAAATCCCCAAACAATCCCCAAATATAAATCCCCAAACACGCCCCCAAATATAAATCCCCAAACACGCCCCCAAATATAAATCTCCAAACACTCCCCCAAATATAAATGCCCAAACACTCACACAAAAATAAATCCCCAGACATTACCCCCAAATATAAAACCCCAAACACTCCCCTAAATATAAATCCCCAAACAGTCCCGCCAATATAAATCCCCAAACAATCCCCAAATATAAATCACCAAACAGTCCCCCAAATATAAATTCCCAAACACTCCCCCAAGTATAAATAACCAAACATTCCCCCAAATATTAATCAGCACAAACTCTCCCAAATATAAATCACCAAACACTCCCCCAAATATAAATCACCAAAGACTCCCCTAATATAAATCCCCAAACATTGCCCCAAATATAAATCCCCAGCACTCCCCCAATTATAAATCCCCCATCATTACCCCATTTATAAATCCCCAAACACTCCCGCAAATATAAACACCAAAACACTCCCCCAAATATAAACCCTAAAACACTCCCCCAAATATAAATTCCCAAAAACGCCATCAAATATTAATCCCCAAATATTACCCCAAATATAAATGAAAAAAAACTCCCCCAAATATAAACACCGAACCACTACCCAAAATATAAATCCACAGACACGACTCCAAATATAAATCCCCAAACAGACACTCAAATATAAATTCCAAAACACTCCCACAAGTATAAATCCCCAAACATTCCCCCAAATATTCATCAGCAAAA
The DNA here is from genome assembly GCF_017639515.1 of Carcharodon carcharias. Classification (NCBI taxonomy): domain Eukaryota; kingdom Metazoa; phylum Chordata; class Chondrichthyes; order Lamniformes; family Lamnidae; genus Carcharodon; species Carcharodon carcharias. Next base: position 1,237,394 of record NC_054505.1, on the reverse strand, counting down.
ACACCCCAAATATAAATCCCCAAACACTCCCGCAAATATAATTCCCTAAACACTCCCCCAAATATAAATCCCCAAATATAAACCCCAAGCATTCCCCAAAATGTAAATCACCAAACACTCACAAGTATAAATCCCCAAACACTCCCCCAAATATAAATCCCCAAAAGTTACCCTAAATATAAATCCTCAAAGCTTACCACAAATTTAAATCCCCAAACCTTACCCCAAATATACATCCCAAATACTCCCCCAATATAAATCCCCAAACACTCCCCTAAATATAAATCCCCAAACAATTAACCAAATATAAATCCCCAAACAATCCCCCAAGTATAAATCTCCAAACACTCCCCCAAATATAAATGCCCAAACACTCACACAAAAATAAATCCCCAGACATTACCCACAAATATAAAACCCCAAACACTCCCCTAAATATAAATCCCCAAACAGTCCCGCCAATATAAATCCCCAAACAATCCCCAAATATAAATCACCAAACAGTCCCCCAAATGTAAATTCCCAAACACTCCCCCAAGTATAAATAACCAAACATTCCCCCAAATATTAAACAGCACAAACTCCCCCAAATATAAATCACCAAACACTCCCCCAAATATAAATCACCAAACACGCCATCAAATATTAATCCCCAAATATTACCCCAAATATAAATCACAAAACACTCCCCCAAATATAAACACCGAACCAGTACCCCAAATATAAATCCAAAGACATTACTCCAAATATAAATCCACAAACACACACCCAAATATAAATTCCCAAACACTCCCACTAGTATAAATCCCCAAACATTCCCCCAAATATTAATCAGCAAAAATATCCCAAATATAAATCCCCAAATATGAAACCCCGAACATTCCCCAAAATGTAAATCACCAAACACTCCCCAAATATAAATCCCCAAACACTCCCCCAAAAATAAATCCCCAAAAGTTACCCTAAATATACATACTCAAAGCTTACCACAAATTTAAATCCCCAAACCTTACCCCAAATATAAATCCCAAACACTCCCCCAATATGCATCCCCAAACACTCCCCCAAATATAAATCCCCAAACACTCCCCCAAATATAAATCCCCAAACAATCCCCAAATATAAATCGCCAAACACTCCCCCAAATATAAATCCCCAAACAATCCCCCAAGTATAAATCTCCAAACACTCCCCCAAATATAAATGCCCAAACACTCACACAAAAATAAATCCCCAGACATTTCCCCTAAATATGAAAACCCAAACAATCCCCTAAATATAAATACCCATACACTCCCGCAAATATAAATCCACAAACAATCCCCAAATATAAATCACCAAAAACTCCCCCAAATATAAATCCCAAAACAATACCCCAAATATAAATCTCCAAACACTCGCCCAAATATAAATCCCCAAAAGTTACCATAAGTATAAATCCTCAAAGCTTACCACAAATTTAAATCCCCAAACATTACCCCAAATATAAATCCCCAAACACTCCCCCAAATATAAATCCCCGAACACACCCGAAAATATAACTCTCCAAACAATCCCCAAATATAAATCCCCAAACTCTCCCCCAAATATAAATTCCCAAACAATCCACCAAATATAAATCTTCAAACTCTCCCCCAAATTTAAATGCCCAAACACTCACACAAATATAAATCGCCAAACATTCCCCCAAATATAAAACCCCAAACACTCCCCTAAATATAAATCCCCAAACACTCCCGCAAATATAAATCCCCAAACAATCCCCAAATATAAATCCCCAAACAATCCGCCAAATATAAATCCCCAAATACTCCCCCAAATATAAATCACCAAATATTACACAAAATTTAAATTCACAAACACTCATCCAAATATAAATCCACAAACTTTACCCCAAATATAAATCCCCAAACACACCCCAAATATAAATCCCGAAACACAAACCCAAATATAAATCCACAAACACTCCCCCAAATATAAATCCTCAAACACTCCTCCAAATATATATCCCCAAACATTGCCCAAATATAAATCCCCAAATATAAATCCCCAAACACTCACCCAAATATAAATCCCCAAACATTACCCCAAATATAAATAATCAAACACACACCGAAATATAAATCCCCAAACACTCACCCAAATATAAATCCCCACACATTACCCCAAATATAAATCCCCAAACACTCCCCCAAATATAAATCCTCAAACACTCCATCAAATATAAATCCTCAAATATTACCCCAAATTTAAATCCCCAAACACTCCCACAAATATAAATCCACAAATAGTCCCACAAATATAAATCCTCATACACACACCCAAATATAAATCCCCAAACAATCCCCCAAGTATAAATCCCCAAACATTCCCCCAAATATTAATCAGCAAAAACTCCGCCAAATGTAAATCCCCAAACACTCCCACAAATATAATTCCCCAAACACTCCCCCAAATATTACCACAAAAATAAATCCCCAAACATCCCCACAAATGTAAATCACCAAACCCTCCTCAAATATAAATCCCCAAACACTCCCCAAATATAAACCCCCAAACACTCCCACAAATATAAATCCCCAAACATTACCCCAAATATATATCCCCAAACTCTCCCGCAATTATAAATCCCCAAATACAGATCCCCAAACACTCCCCAAATATAAATCCCCAAACTCTCCCCCAAATATAAATCCCCAAACATTACCCCAAATATATATCCCCAAACTCTCCCCCTAATATAACTCCCAAAACAATCCCCCAAATATAGATCCCCAAACACTCCCCCAAGTATAAATCCCCAAACAAAAATCATCAACAACTCCCCCAATTATAAATCCCAAAACACTCCCCCAAATATAAATATCCAAATATTACCCCAAATGTAAATCCCCAAACATTACCCCAAATATATATCCTCAAACTCTCCCCCTAATATAAATCCCCAAACAATTCCCCAAATATAGATCCCCAAACACTCCCCCAAGTATAAATCCCCAAACAAAAATCATCAACAACTCGCCCAATTATAAATCCCATAACACTCTCCCAAATATAAATATCCAAATATTACCCCAAATATAAATCCCGAAACACTCTCCCAAATATAAATCCTCATACACACACCCAAATATAAATCCCCAAACACTCCCCCAAGTATAAATCCCCAAACATTCCCCCAAATATTAATCAGCAAAAACTCCCCCAAATGTAAATCCCCAAACACTCCCACAAATATAATTCCCCAAACACTCCCCCAAATATAAAGCCCCAAATATTACCCCAGAAATCAATCCCCAAACATCCCCGCAAATGGAAATCACCAAACACTCCCCAAATATAAATCCCCAAACACTCCCCAAATATAAATCGCCAAACACTCCCCCAAATATAGATCCCCAAACACTCCCCAAATATAAATCCCCAAACAAAAATCATCAAAAACTCCCCCAAATATAAATCCCAAAACACTCCCACAAATATAAATATCCAAATATTACCCCAAATATAAATCCCCAAACATTCCCCCAAAATGTAATTCCCTAAACACTCCCCCAAATATAAATCCCCAAACAATCCCCCAAATATAAATCCTCAAACACTCCCCCAAATATAAATCCCCAAACACTCACCCAAAGATAAATCCCTAGATATTCCCCCAAATATAAAACCCCAAACACTCCCCCAAACATAAATCATCAAATATTACCCCAAATTTAAATTCACAAACACTCACCCAATATAAATCCACAAACATTACACCAAATATAAATCCCCAAACACTCGTCAAATATAAGTCCGAAAACACAACCCCAAATATAAATCCCCAAACACTCCACCAAATATAAATCCTCAAACACTCCTCCAAATCTATATCCCCAAACATTGCCGAAATATAAATCCACAAACACTCCCCCAAATATAAATCCCCAAATATAAATCCCCAAACATTACCCCAAATATAAATGTTCAAACACACACCGAAATATAAATCCCCAAACACTCACCCAAATATAAATCCTCACACATTACCCCAATTATAAATCCCCAAACACTCCCCCAAACATAAATCATCAAATATTACCCCAAATTTAAATTCACAAACACTCACCCAATATAAATCCACAAACTTTACACCAAATATAAATCCCCAAACACTCGTCAAATATAAGTCCGAAAACACAACCCCAAATATAAATCCCCAAACACTCCGCCAAATATAAATCCTCAAACACTCCTCCAAATCTATATCCCCAAACATTGCCGAAATATAAATCCACAAACACTCCCCCAAATATAAATCCCCAAATATAAATCCCCAAACATTACCCCAAATATAAATGTTCAAACACACACCGAAATATAAATCCCCAAACACTCACCCAAATATAAATCCTCACACATTACCCCAATTATAAATCCCCAAACACTTCCCCAAATATAAATCCTCAAACACACCACCAAATATATATACCCAAAAGCTCCCCCAACTATAAATCCTCAAACACTCCCCCAAATACAAATCCTCAAATATTACCCCAAATATAAATCCCCAAACACTCCCCCAAATATAAATCCCCAAACACTCCCCCAAATATAAATCACAAGCATTACCCCAAATATAAATCCCCAAACACTCCCCAAATATAAATCCCCAAACACTCGCCCAAATATAAATCCCCAAACACTCCCCCAATTATAGATCGTCAAACACACACCCAAATATAAATCCCCAAACACTCCCCCAAATATAAATCCTCAAACAAACCTCCAAATATATATCCCCAATCCTTGCCCAAATATAAATCCCCAAACACTCGCCCAAATATAAATCCCCAAACACTCCCCCAATTATATATCCTCAAACACACACCAAAATATGAATTCCCAAACACTGCCCCAAGTATAAATACCCAAACATTCCCCCAAATATTAATCAGCACAAACTCCCCCAAAATATAAATCCCCAAATATAAATCCCCAAACATTCCCCCAAATGTAAATCACCAAACACTCCGGCAAATATGATTCCCCAAACACTCCCCCAAATATAAATCACCAAATATAAACCCCAAGCATTCCCCAAAATGTAAATCACCAAACACTCCCCAAATATACATCTCCAAACACTCCCCCAAATATAAATCCTCAAACATTGCCCCAAATATAAATCCCCAGCAAGCTCCCAATTATAAATCCCCCATCATTACCCCATTTATAAATGCCCAAACACTCCCGCAAATATAAACCCCAAAACACTCCCCCAAATATAAATCCCCAAACAAGACATCAAATATTAATCCCCAAATATTAACCCAAATATAAATCACAAAACACTCCCCCAAATATAAACACCGAACCACTACCCCAAATATAAATCCACAGACACTACTCCAAATATAAATCCCCAACCATACACTCAAATATAAATTCCCAAACACTCCCACAAGTATAAAGCCCCAAACATTCCCCCAAATATTAATCAGCAAAAACACCCCAAATATAAATCCCCAAACACTCCGGCAAATATGATTCCCCAAACACTCCCCCAAATATAAATCCCCAAATATAAACCCCAAGCATTCCCCAAAATGTAAATCACCAAACACTCCCCAAATATACATCTCCAAACACTCCCCCAAATATAAATCCCCAAAAGTTACCCTATTTATAAATCCTCAAAGCTCACCAAAGTTTAAATACCCAAACCTTAACCCAAATATAAATCCCAAATACTCCCCCAATATAAATCCCCAAACACACCCCAAATATAAATCCCCAAACACTCCCCCAAATATAAATCCCCAAACAATCCCCAAATATAAATCCCCAAACACTCCCCCAAATATAAATCCCCAAACAATACCCCAAGTATAAATCTCCAAACACTCCCCCAAATATAAACGCCCAAACACTCACACAAAAATAAATTCCCAGACATTACCCCCAAATATAAAAACCCAAACACTCCCCTAAATATAAATCCCCAAACATGTCCCGCCAATATAAATCCCCAAACAATCCCCAAATATAAATCCCCAAACACTCCCCCAAATATAAATCCCCAAACAATCCCCCAAGTATAAATCTCCAAACACTCCCCCAAATATAAACGCCCAAACACTCACACAAAAATAAATTCCCAGACATTACCCCCAAATATAAAACCCCAAACACTCCCCTAAATATAAATCCCCAAACAGTCCCCAATATAAATCCCCAAACACTCCCCCAAATATAAATCACAAACATTACCCCAAATATAAATCCCCAAACACTCACCCAAATATAAATCCCCAAACAATCCCCCAATTATAAATCCTCAAACACACACCCAAATATAAATCCCCAAACACTCCCCCAAATATAAATCCTCAAACACACCTCCAAATATATATCCCCAATCCTTGCCCAAATATAAATCCCCAAACATTCCCCCAAACATCAATCCCCAAACATTCCCCAAATATAAATCCCCAAACACAACCGCAAATATAAATCCACAAACACTCCCCCAAATATAAATCCCAAAACTCTCCCCCAAATATAAATTCTCAAACACACACCAAAATATAAATCCCCAAACACACCCCCAAATATATATAGCCAAACGCTCCCCCAACTATAAATCCCCAAACACTCCCCCAAATATAAATTCTCAAATATTACACCAGATATAAATCCCTAAACACTCAACCAAATATAAATCCCCAAACACGCCACCAAATATTAATCCGCAAACATTACCCCAAATATAAATCCCCAAACACTCCCCCAAATATAATCCCCGAACCACTACCCCAAATATAAATCCACAAACATTCCTCCAAATATAAATCCCCAAACACTCCCCCAAATATAAATCCTCACACAACCAAATATAAATTCCCAAACACTCCCCCAAGTAGAAATACCCAAACATTCCCCCAAATATTAATCAGCACAAACTCCCCCAAATATAAATCCCCAAACACTCCCCCAAATATAAATCCCCAAACAATCACCCAAATATAAATCCCCAAAAACTCCCCCAAATATAAATCCCCAAACACTCACCCAAATATAAATCCCTAGAAATTCTCCCAAATACAAAACTCCAAACAATCCCCCAAATATAAATCACCAAATATTATCCCTAATTTATATTCACAAACACTCACCCAAATAAAAATCCACAAACATTACCCGAAATATAAATCCCCAAACACTCCCCAAATACAAATCCCGAAACACAACCCCAAATATAAATCCCCAAACACTCCCCCAAGTATAACTCCTCAAACACACCCCCAAATATATATCCCCAAACATTGCCCAAATATAAATCCCCAAATATAAATCCCCAAACATTACCCCAAATATAAATAATCAAACACACACCAAAATATAAATCCCCAAACACTCACCCAAATAAAAATCCCCATACATTACCCCAAATATAAATCCCCAAATACTCCCCCAAAATATAAATCCTTAAACACACCCCCAAATATATATACCCAAAAGCTCCCCAACTATAAATCCTCAAACACCCCCCCAATATAAATCCTCAAATATTACCCCAATATAAATCCCCAAACACTCACCCAAATATAAACCCCCAAATACTCCCCCAAATATAAATCCACAAACACTGCCCCAAATATAAATCCCCAAACACTCCCGCAAATATAAATCCCCAAACAATCCCCAAATATAAATCCCCAAACACTCCCCCAAATATAAATCCCCAAACACTCCCCCAAATATAAATCCCCAAACACTCCCCCAAATAGGAATCACCAAATATTACCCCAAATTTAAATTCCCAAACACTCACCCAAATATAAATCACAAACATTACCCCAAATATAAATCCCCAAACACTCCCCAAATATAAATCCCTAAACACTCGCCCAAATATAAATCCCCAAACACTCCCCCAAATATAAATCCTCAAACACACACTCAAATATAAATTCCCAAAAACTCCCCAAATATCAATCCCCAAACATTCCCCAAATATAAATCCCCAAACACACCCGCAAATATAAATCCCCAAACACTCCCCCAAATATAAGTCCCCAAACTCTCCCCCAAACATAAATTCTCAAGCACAAAACCAAAATATAAATCCCCAAACACACCCCCAAATATATATACCCAAAGGCTCCCCCAACTATAAATCCACAAACACTCCCCCAAATATAAATCCTCAAATATTACCCCAGATATAAATCCCTAAACACTCAACCAAATATAAATCCCCAAACATGCCACCAAATATTAATCCCCAAACATTACCCCAAATATAAATCACGAAACACTCCCCCAAATATAAACCCCGAACCACTACACCAAATATAAATCCACAAACTCTCCTCCAAATATAAATCCCCAAACACTCCCCCAAATATAAATCCTCAAACACAAAACCAAATATAAATTCCCAAACACTCCCCCAAGTATAAATGCCCAAACACTCCCCCAAATATTAATCAGCAAAAACTCCCCCAAATATAAATCCCCAAATATAAATCCCCAAACATTCCCCCAAATGTAAATCACCAAACACTCCCCTAATATAAATCCCCAAACAGTCCACGAAATATAAATCCCCAAACACTCCCCCAATTATAAATCCCCCAACATTACCCCATTTATAAATCCCCAAACACTCCCGCAAATATAAACACCAAAACACTCCCCCAAATATAAATCACAAAACACTCCCCCAAATATAAACACCGAACCAATACCCCAAATATAAATCCACAGACACTACTCCAAATATTAGTCCCCAAACATACACTCAAATATAAATTCCCAAACACTCCCACAAGTATAAATCCCCAACATTCCCCCAAATATTAATCAGCAAAAACACCCCAAATATAAATCCCCAAACACTCCCGCAAATATAATTCCCCAAACACTCCCCCAAATATAAATCCCTAAATATAAACCCCAAGCATTCCCCAAAATGTAAATCACTAAACACTCCCCAAATATAAATCCCCAAACACTCCCCCAAATATAAATCCCCAAAAGTTACCCTAAATATAAAACCTCAAAGCTTACCACAAATTTAAATCCCCAAACCTTACCCCAAATATAAATCCCAAATACTCCCCCAATATAAATCCCCAAACACTCCCCCAAATATAAATCCCCAAACACTCCCCCAAATATAAATCCCCAAAAGTTCCCCTAAATATAAAACCTCAAAGATTACCACAAATTTAAATCCCCAAACCTTACCCCAAATATAAATCCCAAATACTCCCCCAATATAAATCCCCAAACATAACCCCAAATATAAATCCCCAAACACTCACCCAAATATAAATCCCCAAACAATCCCCAAATATAAATCCCCAAACACTCCCCCAAATATAAATCCCCAAACACTCACCCAAATATAAATCCCCAAACAATCCCCAAATATAAATCCCCAAACACTCCCCCAAATATAAATCCCCAAACAATCCCCCAAGTATAAATCTCCAAACAGTCCCCCAAATATAAAAGCCCAAACACTCACACAAAAATAAATCCCCAGACATTACCCACAAATATAAAACCCCAAACACTCCCCTAAATATAAATCCCCGAACAGTCCCGCCAATATAAATCCCCAAACAATCCCCAAATATAAATCACCAAACAGTCCCCCAAATATAAATCACCTAACACTCCCCGAAATATGAATCACAAACATTACCCCAAATATAAATCCCCAAATACTCCCCAAATATAAATCCCCAATCACTCGCCCAAATATAAATCCCCAAACACTCCCCCAAATATAAATCCTCAAACACACACCCAAATATAAATCCCCAAACACGCCCCCAAATATAAATCCTCAAACACACCTCCAAATATATATCCCCAATCCTTGACCAAATATAAATCCCCAAACACTCCCCCAAATATAAATCCCCAATCACTCGCCCAAATATAAATCCCCAAACACTCCCCCAAATATAAATCCTCAAACACACACCCAAATATAAATCCCCAAACATTGCCCCAAATATAAATCCCCAGCACTCCCCCAATTATAAATCCCCCATCATTACCCCATTTATAAATCCTGAAACACTCCCGCAAATATAAACACCAAAACACTCCCCCAAATATAAACCCCAAAACACTCCCCCAAATATAAATCCCGAAACACGCCATCAAATATTAATCCCCAAATATTACACCAAATATAAATCACAAAACACTGCCCCAAATATAAACACCGAACCACTACCCCAAATATAAATCCACAGACACTGCTCTAAATATAAATCCCCAAACATACACTCAAATATAAATTCCCCAACACTCCCACAAGTATAAATCCCTAACATTCCCCCAAATATTAATCAGCAAAAAAACCCCAAATATAAATCCTCAAACACTCCCGCAAATATAATTCCGCAAAACTCCCCCAAATATAAATCCCCAAATATAAACCCCAAACATTCCCCGAAATGTAAATCACCAAACACTCCCCAAATATAAATCCCCAAACACTCCCCCAAATATAAATCCCCAAAAGTTACCCTAAATATAAATCCTCAAAGCGTACCACAAATTTAAATCCTCAAACCTTACCCCAAATATAAATCCCAAATACTCCCCCAATATAAATCCCCAAACACTCCCCCAAATATAAATCCCCAAACACTCACCCAAATATAAATCCCCAAACAATCCCCAAATATAAATCCCCAAACACTCCCCCAAATATAAATCCCCAAAACAATCCACCAAGTAAAAATCCCAAACACTCCCCCAAATAGAATTGCCCAAACACTCACATCAAAAATAAATGCCCAGACATTACCCCCAAACATAAAACCCCAAACACTCCCCAAATATAAATCCCAAACACTCCCCTAAATATAAATCCCCAAACAGTCCCCACCAATATAAATCCCAAACAATCCCCCAAATGTATATCACCAAACAATCCCCCAAATATAAATTCCCAAACAGTCCCCCAAGTATAAATACCAAACATTCCCCCAAATATTAATCAGCACAAACTCCCCCCAATTATAAATCCCCAAACACTCACCCAAACCAAAATCCCCAAACACGCCATCAAATATTAATCCCCAAATATTACCCAAATAAAAATCACAAAACACTCCCTCAAATATAAACACAAAACCACTACCCCAGATATAAATCCACAGACTCTACTCCAAATATAAATCCCCAAACACTCCCCCAAATATAAATCCTCAATCACACTCCCAAATATAAATTCCCAAACACTCCCACAAGTATAAATCCCCAAACATTCCCCCAAATATTAAGCAGCAAAAACACCCCAAATATAAATCCCCAAATATAAACCCCAAACATTCCCCGAAATGTAAATCACCAAACACTCCCCAAATATAAATCCCCAAACATTCCACCAAAAATAAATCCCCAAAAGTTACCCTAAATATAAATCCTCAAAGCTTACCACAAATTTAAATTTCCAAACCTTACCCCAAATATCAATCCCAAACACTCCCCCAAATAAAAATCCCCAAACACTCCTCCAAATATAAATCCCCAAACAATCCCCAAATATAAATCCCCAAACACTCCCCCAAATATAAATCTCCAAACAATCCACAAATATAAATCCCCAAACACTCCCCCAAATATAAATCCCCAAACATCACCCCAAATATATATCCCCAAACTCTCCCCCTAATATAAATCCCCAAACAATCCCCCAAATATAGATCCCCAAACTCTCCCCCAAGTATAAATCCCCAAACAAAAATCATCAAAAACTCCCCCAAATATAAATCCCAAAACACTCCCCCAAATATAAATATCCAAATATTACCCCAAATATAAATCCCCAAACATTCCCCCAAATGTAATTCCCTAAACACTCCCCCAAATATAAATCCCCAAACTATCCCCCAAATATAAATTCTCAAACACACACCAAAATATAAATCCCCAAACACAACCGCAAATATAAATCCCCAAACACTCCCCCAAATATAAATCCCCAAACTATCCCCCAAATATAAATTCTCAAACACACACCAAAATATAAATCCCCAAACACACCCCCAAATATATATACCCAAACACTCCCCCAAATATAAATCCTCAAATATTACCCCTGATATAAATCCCTAAACACTCAACCAAATATAAATCCCCAAACACGCCACCAAATATTAATCCCCAAACATTACCCCAAATATAAATCCCCAAACACTCCCGCAAATATAATTGCCCAAACACTCCCCCAAATATAAATCCCTAAATATAAACCCCAAGCATTCCCCAAAATGTAAATCACTAAACACTCCCCAAATATAAATCCCCAAACACTCCCCCAAATATAAATCCCCAAAAGTTACCCTAAATATAAAACCTCAAAGCTTACCACAAATTTAAATCCCCAAACCTTACCCCAAATATAAATCCCAAATACTCCCCCAATATAAATCCCCAAACACTCCCCCAAATATAAATCCCCAAACACTCCCCCAAATATAAATCCCCAAAAGTTACCCTAAATATAAAACCTCAAAGATTACCACAAATTTAAATCCCCAAACCTTACCCCAAATATAAATCCCAAATACTTCCCCAATATAAATCCCCAAACATAACCCCAAATATAAATCCCCAAACACTCACCCAAATATAAATCCCCAAACAATCCCCAAATATAAATCCCCAAACACTCCCCCAAATATAAATCCCCAAACACTCACCCAAATATAAATCCCCAAACAATCCCCAAATATAAATCCCCAAACACTCCCCCAAATATAAATCCCCAAACAATCCCCCAAGTATAAATCTCCAAACAGTCCCCCAAATATAAAAGCCCAAACACTCACACAAAAATAAATCCCCAGACATTACCCACAAATATAAAACCCCAAACACTCCCCTAAATATAAATCCCCGAACAGTCCCGCCAATATAAATCCCCAAACAATCCCCAAATATAAATCACCAAACAGTCCCCCAAATATAAATCACCTAACACTCCCCGAAATATGAATCACAAACATTACCCCAAATATAAATCCCCAAATACTCCCCAAATATAAATCCCCAATCACTCGCCCAAATATAAATCCCCAAACACTCCCCCAAATATAAATCCTCAAACACACACCCAAATATAAATCCCCAAACACGCCCCCAAATATAAATCCTCAAACACACCTCCAAATATATATCCCCAATCCTTGACCAAATATAAATCCCCAAACACTCCCCCAATTATCAATCCCCAAACATTCTCCAAATATAAATCCCCAAACACATCCGCAAATATAAATCTCCAAACACTCCCCCAAATATAAATCCCCAATCACTCGCCCAAATATAAATCCCCAAACACTCCCCCAAATATAAATCCTCAAACACACACCCAAATATAAATCCCCAAACATTGCCCCAAATATAAATCCCCAGCACTCCCCCAATTATAAATCCCCCATCATTACCCCATTTATAAATCCTGAAACACTCCCGCAAATATAAACACCAAAACACTCCCCCAAATATAAACCCCAAAACACTCCCCCAAATATAAATCCCGAAACACGCCATCAAATATTAATCCCCAAATATTACACCAAATATAAATCACAAAACACTGCCCCAAATATAAACACCGAACCACTACCCCAAATATAAATCCACAGACACTGCTCTAAATATAAATCCCCAAACATACACTCAAATATAAATTCCCCAACACTCCCACAAGTATAAATCCCTAACATTCCCCCAAATATTAATCAGCAAAAAAACCCCAAATATAAATCCCCAAACACTCCCGCAAATATAATTCCCCAAACACTCCCCCAAATATAAATCCCCAAATATAAACCCCAAGCATTCCCCAAAATGTAAATCACCAAACACTCCCCAAATATAAATCCCCAAACACTCTCCCAAATATAAATCGCCAAAAGTTTACCTAAATATAAATCCTCAAAGCTTACCACAAATTTAAATCCCCAAACCTTACCCCAAATATAAATCCCAAATACTCCCCCAATATAAATCCCCAAACACTCCCCCAAATATAAATCCCCAAACACTCACCCAAATATAAATCCCCAAACAATCCCCAAATATAAATCCCCAAACACTCCCCCAAATATAAATCCCCAAAACAATCCACCAAGTATAAATCTCCAAACACTCCCCCAAATATAATTGCCCAAACACTCACAAAAAAATAAATGCCCAGACATTACCCCCAAACATAAAACCCCAAACACTCCCCAAATATAAATCCCCAAACACTCCCCTAAATATAAATCCCCAAACAGTCCCACCAATATAAATCCCCAAACAATCCCCAAATGTATATCACCAAACAATCCCCCAAATATAAATTCCCAAACAGTCCCCCAAGTATAAATACCCAAACATTCCCCCAAATATTAATCAGCACAAACTCCCCCAATTATAAATCCCCAAACACTCAACCAAACATAGATCCCCAAACACGCCATCAAATATTAATCCCCAAATATTACCCCAAATATAAATCACAAAACACTCCCTCAAATATAAACACAAAACCACTACCCCAGATATAAATCCACAGACTCTACTCCAAATATAAATCTCCAAACACTCCCCCAAATATAAATCCTCAATCACACTCCCAAATATAAATTCCCAAACACTCCCACAAGTATAAATCCCCAAACATTCCCCCAAATATTAAGCAGCAAAAACACCCCAAATATAAATCCCCAAATATAAACCCCAAACATTCCCCGAAATGTAAATCACCAAACACTCCCCAAATATAAATCCCCAAACATTCCCCCAAAAATAAATCCCCAAAAGTTACCCTAAATATAAATCCTCAAAGCTTACCACAAATTTAAATTTCCAAACCTTACCCCAAATATCAATCCCAAACACTCCCCCAAATAAAAATCCCCAAACACTCCTCCAAATATAAATCCCCAAACAATCCCCAAATATAAATCCCCAAACACTCCCCCAAATATAAATCTCCAAACAATCGACAAATATAAATCCCCAAACACTCCCCCAAATATAAATCCCCAAACATCACCCCAAATATATATCCCCAAACTCTCCCCCTAATATAAATCCCCAAACAATCCCCCAAATATAGATACCCAAACTCTCCCCCAAGTATAAATCCCCAAACAAAAATCATCAAAAACTCCCCCAAATATAAATCCCAAAACACTCCCCCAAATATAAATATCCAAATATTACCCCAAATATAAATCCCCAAACATTCCCCCAAATGTAATTCCCTAAACACTCCCCCAAATATAAATCCCCAAACACTACCCCAAATATAAATACCCAAACAATCCCCAAATATAAATCCCCAAACACTCCCCCAAATATAAATCTCCAAACAATCCCCCAAGTATAAATCTCCAAACACTCCCCCAAATATAAATGCCCAAACACTCACACAAAGATAAATCCCCAGACATTTCCCCCAAATATAAAACCCCAAACAATCCCCTAAATATAAATCCCCAAACAGTCCCGCCAATATAAATCCCCAAACAATCCCCAAATATAAATCACCAAACACTCCCCCAAATATAAATCCCCAAACAATCCCCCAAGTATAAATCTCCAAACACTCACCCAAATATAAATCCCCAAAAGTTACCCTAAATATAAATCCTCAAAGCTTACCACAAATTTAAATCTCCAAACATTTCCCCAAATATAAATCCTCAAGCACTCCTCCTAATATATATACCCAAACATTGCCCAAATATAAATCCCCAAATATAAATCACCAAACACTCCCCCAAATATAAATCCCCAAACAATCCCCCAAATATAAATCTCCAAACACTCACCCAAATATAAATCCCCAAAAGTTACCCTAAATATAAATCCTCAAACCTTACCACAAATTTAAATCTTCAAACATTTCCCCAAATATAAATCCCCAAACACTCCCCCAATATAAATCCCCAAACACTCCCCCAAATATAAATCCCCAAACACACCCGAAAATATAAATCTCCAAACAATCCCCAAATATAAATCCCCAAACAATCCCCCAAATATAAATCTCCAAACTCTCCCCGAAATATAAATGCCCAAACACTCACACAAATATAAATCGCCGGACATTCCCCCAAATATAAAACCCCAAATACTCCACTAAATATAAATCCCCAAACACTCCCGCAAATATAAATCCCCAAACAATCCCCAAATATAAATCCCCAAACAATCCCCCAAATATAAATCCCCAAACACTCCCCCAAATATAAATCACCAAATATTACCCCAAATTTAAATTCACAAACACTCACCCAAATATAAATCCACAAACATTACCCCAAATATAAATCCCCAAACACTCCCCAAATATAAATCCCGAAACACAAACCCAAATATAAATCCACAAACACTCCCCCAGATATAAATCCTCAAACACTCCTCCAAATACATATCCCCAAACATTGCCCAAATATAAATCCCCAAATATAAATCCCCAAACACTCACCCAAATATAAATCCCCAAACATTACCCCAAATATAAATAATCAATCACACACTGAAATATAAATCCCCAAACACTCACCCAAATATAAATTCCCACACATTACCCCAAATATAAATCCCCAAACACTCCCCCACATATAAATCCTCAAACACACCCCCAAATATATATACCCAAAAGCTCCCCCAACTATAAATCCTCAAACACTCCCCCAAATATAAATCCTCAAAGATTACCCCGAATATAAATCCTCAAACACTCACCCAAATATAAACCCCCAAACACTCCTCCAAATATAAATCCACAAACACTCCCACAAATATAAATCCTCATACACACACCCAAATATAAATCCCCAAACACTCCCCCAAGTATAAGTCCCCAAACATTCCCCCAAATATTAATCAGCAAAAACTCCACCAAATGTAAATCCCCAAACACTCCCACAAATATAATTCCCCAAACACTCCCCCAATATAAAGCCCCAGATATTACCCCAAAAATAAATCCCCAAACATTCCCCCAAATGTAAATCACCAAACACTCCCCAAATATAAATCCCCAAACACTCCCCAAATATAAATCACCAAACACTCCCCAAATATAAATCCCCAAACACTCCCCAAATATATATCCCCAAACTCTCCCCCAAATATAAATCCCCAAACACTCCCCCAAATATAGATCCGCAAACACTCCCCCAAATATAAATCCCCAAACACTCCCCCAAATATAAATCCCCAAACATTACCCCAAATATATATCCCCAAACTCTCCCCCTAATATAAATCCCCAAACAATCCCCCAAATATAGATCCCCAAACTCTCCCCCACGTATAAATCCCCAAACAAAAATCATCAAAAACTCCCCCAAACATAAATCCCAAAACACTCCCCCAAATATAAATATCCAAATATTACCCCAAATATAAATCCCCAAACATTCCCCCAAATGTAATTCCCTAAACACTCCCCCAAATATAAATCCCCAAACAATCCCCCAAATTTAATTCCCCAAACACTCCCCCAAATATAAAGCCCCAAATATTACCCCAAAAATAAATCCCCAAACATTCCCCCAAATGTAAATCACCAAACACTCCCCAAATATAAATCCCCAAACACTCATCCAAATATAAATCCCCAAACATTAACCCAAATATAAATAATCAAACACACACTGAAATATAAATCCCCAAACACTCACCCAAGTATAAATCCCCATACATTACCCCAAATATAAATCCCCAAACACTCCCCCAAATATAAATCCTCAAACACACCCCCAAATATATATACCCAAAAGCTCCCCCAACTATAAATCCTCAAACACTCCCACAAATATAATTCCCCAAACACTCCCCCAAATATAAAGCCCCAGATATTACCCGAAAAATAAATCCCCAAACATTCCCCCAAATGTAAATCACCAAACACTCCCCAAATATAAATCCCCAAACACTCCCCAAATATAAATCCCCAAACACTCCCCCAAATATAAATCCCCAAACATTACCCCAAATATATATCCCCAAACTCTCCCCCAAATATTAATCAGCAAAAACTCCCCCAAATGTAAATCCCCAAATACTCCCCCAACTATAAATCCTCAAACACTCCCCCAAATATAAATCCTCAAATATTACCCCAAATATAAATCCACAAACACTCCCCCAAATATAAATCCACAAACACTCCCCCAAATATAAATCCCCAAATATTACCCCAAATATAAATCCCCAAACATTCCCCCAAATGTAAATCACCAAACACTCCCCCAAAAATAAACTCTGAACCACTACCCCAAATATAAATCCACAAACTCTCCTCCAAATATAAATCCCCAAACACTCACCCAAATATAAATCCCCAATCATTACCCCAAATATATATCCCCAAACTCTCCCCCTAATATAAATCCCCAAACACTCTCCCAAATATAGATCCCCAAATACTCCCCCAAGTATAAATCCCCAAACATTCCCCCAAACAAATATCATCAAAAAATCCCCCAAATATAAATCCCAAAAACACTCCCCCAAATATAAATATCCAAATATTACCCCAAAT
Source organism: Carcharodon carcharias (assembly GCF_017639515.1). Classification (NCBI taxonomy): domain Eukaryota; kingdom Metazoa; phylum Chordata; class Chondrichthyes; order Lamniformes; family Lamnidae; genus Carcharodon; species Carcharodon carcharias. The sequence goes on along the minus strand of NC_054505.1, from coordinate 1,218,814 downwards.
ATAAATCCCCAAACATTCCCCCAAATGTAATTCCCTAAACACTCCCCCAAATATATATCCCCGAACACTCCCACCTCCCCCCCGTCTCTTTCCCCCACTGTCTCTTCTCCCCCCCAGTCTCTTCCCCCCAAGTCTCTTTCCCCCCCTCGCAATATTCCCCCTCCCCCAGTCTCTTTCCTCCCCCCAGTCTTTCTCCTCCCCGTCTCTTTCCTCCCCCGTCTCTTTCCTTCTCCCAGCCTCTTCCGACCCCCCCCCCCGCCAGTATCTTTCCCCCTTCCCAATCTCTTCCCCCTGCAGTCTCTTCCGCCCCCCGCTGCAATATACCACCGCCCCCCCCGGCAATATTCTCCCCCCCGTAATTTTTCCACGCTTCATGAAAATTTGGCACCATGCAAATTCCCCACCTCAAATTTTACCCCTTCAATTCTCCCAGCCCCCACCAACCCCCCACTCAATTTAGCCCCCCCACCCCACTCTCAATTTCCTCTGCCAAACATTTTACCCCCCACCAAAATTGTTCTTCCTGGCAAATTTGTCCTCTCCCCAAATATTTCCTCTGCAACCACCCCCTCTAGCAAATTCCCCAAAATATTACCCACCTGTAAATGTTGACCCCTAGCAAAATTCCTCCCCTCCCCCAACAAATTTCTCTATCTCTCTGTATCCCTCCCATCTCTCATGTGACCCTACTGCCCCTCTCTGCCTATCTCTCACTCTCTCCCTGTCTAACTCCTCCAACTCTCTCCTCCTCTGACTGCCTCGTCTCTCTCCCCCACCCTCTGTCTATCTGCCCCCTCTCTATCTGCCTGACTCTTACTCCCTCTCTATAATCCCCTCACCATGATTCCCCCTCTCACTTTCTAATTCCTCCCTCTCTCTGTCTACTTTCCCCTCTTCTCTCTGTCTAATTCCCTCCCTCTGTTTAAATTCCCCTCCTCTCTCTGTCTAATTTCCCCTCCTCTCACTGTCTAATTTCCCCTCCTCTCTGTCTAATTCCCCTCCTCTCTGTCTAAATCCCTCCCTCTGTTTAATTTCCCCTTCTCTCTCTCTGTTTAATTTTCCCCTCCTCTCTCTGTCTAATTCCCCTCCTCTCTGTCTAATTCCCCTCCTCTCTCTGTCTAATTCCCCTCCTCTCTCTATCTAATTCCCTCCCTCTGTCTTATTTCCCCTCATCTCTCTGTCTAATTTCCCCTCCTCTCTTTGTCTAATTTCCCCTCCCCTCACTGTCTAATTTCCCCTCCTCTCTCTGTCTAATTTCCCCACCTTTCTCTGTCTCATTTCCATTCCTCTCTTGTCTAATTCATCCATCTCTACTCTCGCTCTCTCTTCCAGTCCTTCTCCCCCTCCTCTCTGTCTAATTCCCGCACTCTAATTTCCAATGTCTAATTTCCTCTTTAATTACTCTTCACTCTTTCTAATTTCAACCCTCTCTAATTACCCCTCTCTCTCTAATCCCCCTCTCTCTAATTTCCCCCTCTGTCCAATTAACCTGACTCTCTAATTCCGCCTCTCTCTAATAGCTGCTTTGTCTCTGTCATTTCCCCCTCTCTGTCTAATTCCCCCCTCTCTTTAATTCCCCCTTTCTAATCTCCTCTCTCTCTCTCTCTCTAATTCCCCCTCTCTCCAATTCCCACTCTGTAATTCCCTCTGTCTGTCTAATAGCCACCCTCCCCTTCCCCAGAGCAGTACCCTGTATTTTAATGGCCTCTCTATCAAAACCCCACCCTCCAGTGAGGGAGAGATGGTGCTGGGCTGGAATTAGACTCAGTGTCATGGTGCAAACTGGGTGCTTGGCCATGGCTGCTCCCTTTACACATCCCTCCACACAGAGAGAGAGAGAGAGAGAGAGACGTGCCGAGACAGAAAGAGGCTGAGAGACAAAGTGAGATGTGGCGAGCAATAGAGGAGCTGACAGTGAGGGTGGGGGGCGCGGGTGCGGAGTTTGGAAAGAACAGAGTGACAAAGTTTTAGAGAGAAAGATACAGAGAGAGTTGTAGGAAGAGATAAAAAGGGAAACTTGTCACTATTCAGAGAGGCTGAGATACAAAGGACACGGAGAGATGGGGATGGAAAGAAAGATGTGGGGAATCAGTGAGGAACATGGAGGGAGGATCTGAGATAAGAGTCGCAGGAAGAGGTGGAGGGATTGAACTCGATGGGATTATATTGGACTCTCTGCAGCACCGTGTCTCAACCTGGATCCCCTGAGTAACACCCCCATTCCCCAACCCCCAGCCCCCACTGACCCCAATCGTCAGTGTGAAAATTCCACACGCTCTTCCTCTGGGTGTGAGAATGAGTGACAAAGACACAGATACATTTATTATTGTTTTTCTCTCTGGTTATAGCTCCTGTCCGAGGATTCCTGGCAGCAAATTGATTCTCTCTCTGCATCGTCAATGCTGCAGCTTCCAAATCCATTCTCCTTGGGAGAGAGAGAGAGATACAGAAATGGAAATTGATTAAAAATAAAGCACAGAATTTTGAAACACAAGACACAGCAAGATCCCAGGACTCTTCTCACTCACTCACAACCACAATCTCAATCAAAAGGGGGAGGTGGGCATGTGGGGCCTTTACTCTGAGGCTGGGCTGTGACTGAACACTGGAGACCACCCCAGTGCCTCCCCTGTCCCCCAACTCCCAAAGGCTGCTTCTCTCCCTCTGTGTTTAACCTGCCAGCTCCAGCTGTTTTACTGCCTAATTGTGAAAAGCCACACAAACACTGATCATTCCCCCCTCACCGTTCCTCTCCCATTCACTGCCCCCACCCCCCCCCACTACCTGCTCACTCCAGGGCTGCACAAGATATTCACATTGCGCTTTCCACTTCTAACACTGTCACCTCTCTCCCTCTCTCTCCCCCTCTCCCTGTACCTATCTAAACCCCCCTCTATCTCTGTTCATCTTTCCCTCTCTCTACCGCTCGATAATCTGTCGCTATCTCTGTTCCTTCTCTTTACCTCAGGATCAATCTTGATCGAAAGGCTCTCTGAAAAGTTCCTGCCTTCCCTGTTTAAATAATGATTCACTGTGGCCATGTTTTATATTTATCCATGATTTGCTGAGAGAAATGTTGGTGGGGGGTGGGGGGGAGGGCGGGGGGGGGCGGGTGGGGGTGGGGTGGGGGGGGGTGGTGAAATGGGAGAAATCCTCAACCAGCCCGTCAGTGAACTGAATCCAGGGGGAGGACAGCCACAGGGTTGCAGTGCAGACAGGCTTCAGGTTGGATACGCACAGCAAGATCCCACAAGCAAGGTGATGTTAGCCAGGTATCCTTCCCCCCACCCCCCCCCACCCCCCATTCCCAGAAAAAGCTAATCTCCCTCTTCAAAACTGGGCCCAGGTGGGGTGCTGGTTGGGATCTGATTGTTTTGCAAAATATATGAACACTTCAGAGAAACCAGTGATTGGAAGTCAACACCCCTCCCTCCCCCAGTCCAATTCGTCATCTGACCTTCAACACAGGAAATAGAACAATAAATAAACAACATGAAAATAGCCTTATATTTAGAAATTCAATTCCAGGACTTCAGAAACATTGGAAAGTCAACACATCAATGCTTACAATTGCAGCGCACAGCAGGATCCCACAAACAGCCCAACGAGGGAAGTGAACTGGACAAACCCCAGATCCTGTCTGTCTGTCTCTCTCTCTCTCTCTCTCTCATAACCATCCCCTCCCACCATCTGTTGACCTCCCCACTCAATAGTTCCCTCAATCTCTCCTCTTTCCCACCTCTCTCTCTCCCTCCCTCTGTCTCTCTCTCTTTCTCTCTCTGTTTCTCCCATGCCAGCATATAGAGGCAAAGAGAGAGGGAGAGAGAGAGAAAACCACAGTCAGGACCTCAATAAACTCAATTCAGAATGGTTTCTGCACATTTCATTGAAGCCTCAATTCATCGCAGTGCCTAAAACAGCAGCGTTATTCGGGGAGACAGCCTCATGTGAACAAGTTTCACTTCAGGCCCTCCCACCTGCTTCACCAGTTGCTGAATTAATTTGCAAAGTGTGCTCACTGCTGGTCACTTAGGAAACCCTGTTTGGTATTTGCGCACGGAAAGATCCCACACACTGCAACATGCTCACAGTCAGATCAAATTGGGGTTTAGACTGAGAAGGCTGGAAGGAGTGAGAGGGAAATAGGAACCACTCTCCTGCTCCCCCGACACCACAATTCAAGTAATGACAAATCACACTATGACTTTCCTATTAGTTTACTACTAGATGAAGTAAGAGAAAGAAATGTCTGGAAAGAGAGAGGGAGAGAGAAAGCTGGAGTGACAGAGACAGGGAAATTCCACCCCCTTCCCCCAAACCCAGAACCGATGAAACTCCCACAAAGACAATCCTGGAATTTAGGACAAGCCTTTACCCAGGGTCAGGGGCTTTTAATTTGAATGACAGTCAATGAACTGGTTTCTTTTTAACATCGTATGGTCTCTGTTGCAGTTCAGGAAAAGCTGCAGGCCATTTCTGCACAGGGGGATCCCATAGGCAGCGATGTGATGCTATCTGGATGGGGACAGGGAGACACGTTCCTTCCCCAGCCTCATGCCTGAAGTAATCCTCCCTCTTCCCCCCTCTCACCCCCTGGGCACCATGTGTGCACTGAGTCTGGACACATCCCCAGAAAGGCTTAAACTCCCTCTTTAAACCTCGAACAAGCTGCCGCTTCCTGGGTGAGACTTTTTGAAATTTCCATCCCAGCCTCGATTTTTACAAACCAGGCGTCCCCAGGATGGTGTGAGTGAAGCTTTTCTGCAGAGACTGGGAGCTGGTCACTGACTCCACACTGGAGGCACCCCCCAAGAATCTGTGTCTCTTCCTCACCCACAACCCCCTGCCTCTGTTTCACTGTCTTTTCCTGTTTCTCTCACTCTCCCCCCTCTCTCTGTTGTAATGTAGGGACACATCCTAGAGATAGAGACCAAAATCAAATGGTTGCTCCACCTTTGCCTTTGCCTAAAATCCCTCCATCCCTTTGCCTAAAATACCAGCATTATTGAGAAATTAGCACAATCTTTTACAGACTCTCACAGTTTGGACATGGTGAAGGGCTCCTGAAGGACGGGAAATTAGTCCAATGAGCACATTTTAATAAATTAACACATTGTGGCACAGTATGAAACACTACAGGCATTTAGTGCAGAGCAAGATCCCACATGGGCATTCAGCTTTGCTTTGCACTTTTTAAATTGGGGAAATATTTACAGAGACAGCGGGAGCATGATGTAGAGAGACTGAGACAGTGAAGAGCCCCCTTTGGAACCTCACAAAAACTGAGTGCTTTTCAGTGAATGAATGAATTTTTAAAATACACTCATTGTTAGTTAGTCACTTGCTTCACTGTCCCTGGATTAATTTTTTGCAATTTGGCCTTTCTAGAAGATGTGACTGGGAGCTGGGCAGAGTCTGCACATCAGAGACCCCCAGATCCTGTGTTTATACACCCCACCCCCTCATCTGTTTTACTATCTCTGCCCCACTGTTTCCCCTCACTCTCTCCCCCCTTTCTCTCTCTCTCTCTCTATCTCTTCACCCATCTCCCTTTTAAAGGGAGAAAGATGGAGAGATTGGGGAAGAGAGAGGAAAGATGAGAATTTTACAATCAGAGATCAGTAAAGTGAATTAAATTGGCTGCCGGGCCTTTACCTTTAACGCTTACATCGCTTGTTCTCAGACACAGGCCCTGTGTTCTTGGTGAATTAGACCTAGGTCCAATTTCCGTCCTTTTTAATTGTGGTCTGAAAAGTTCCTGCCTTCCCATTTTAAATAATGATTCACTGTGGCCATGTTTTATATTTATCAATGATTTACTGAGAGAAATGGGGGCTGTGACGGGTGGGGGGGGGTGGGAATGGGAGCAATCCTCACTCAGCCCATCAGTAAACTGAATTCAGGGAGTGTAGCCACGGCTGCTGTGCAGGGCAGGCTGCAGGCCAGATAGGCACAGCAAGATCCCATGAGCAAGGTGGTGTGATCCAGGTATCCTTCCCCCAGACCCAAGAAAATGGTAATCTCCCTCTTTAAAACTTGGGAGGTGGTGGGGATCTGATTGTTTTACAAAACTTTGGAAGGCTTCAGAGAAATGAGTGAGTGTAATTCACCCCCCTCCCCCTCGTCCTGCTCCTATCCAATTGATCATTTGACCTTCAACACTGTAAAGATAACAATAAATAAACAATATAAAAAATACAAACATTTACACAGCGTCACATTTAGAAATTCAATTCCAGGACCTCAGATACATTGGTAAGTCAATACCTAAATGTTTACAATTGCAGTGCACAGCAGGATCCCACAAACATCCCCACCATGGCCTCACCGGAGAAACCCCAAATCCTGTCTCCCTCCTTTCTGAACCACCACTCCCCCCATCACCAATATTTCCCTCAATATATCCTCTTTCCCAACTCTCTCTCTCTCTCTCTCTCTATGTTTCTCACATGCCAGAATATGGAGAGGGAAAGAGCGAGAGAGAAAGAGAAAACCACAGTCAGGACCTCAATAAACTCAATTGAAAATGGTTCCTGCACATTTCATTAAAGTCTCAATTCATCGCAGTGTCTAAAACAGCAGCGTTATTCGGGGAAACAGCCTCATGCGAACAAGTTTCACTTCAGGCCCTCCCAACTGCTTCTCCAGTCGCTGAGTTAATTTTCAAAGTGTGCTCAGTGCTGGTCATTTAGGAAACCCTGTTTGGTATTTGCGCACAGAAAGATCCCACACACTGCAACGTGCTCACAGTCAGATAAAAGTATTTTAGGGTTGAGAATTGATGAAAAAGGCAAGGCAGGGAAACATCTTGAAACAAAATGGCACAGATTGGCCCTCAGTGACACAATTTCTATTCACTAATCAAACATTCTGGTAGTCTGGGGGTGAGGGTCTTTTCTCCAGAGGCTGGGAGCTGGCAGTCACTGTACGCCGTAACCCCCAGATCCTCGGGTCTTCCCTCCCTGCCCCTCTCTCTCCCTGTTTCCCTCGCTCTCCCATTTCTCTCTCCCTCCCTCCCTGATAACTCACAATTGAAAGAGAAAGATGGGAGAGAGAGAGAGACAGCAAGAATCACAGCCTCAAATCAAATGAATTCAAGTGGCTGCTGCACATTTGTTTCACCATCACATTCATCACCTAAAACATATTGGGGAGTTCAGACAATGCACAGACCCTCCTGAGGGGCCTGAAATTAGGCCTTGAATTGGGCCTAGTCATAGAGGCTGCATTAAAGCTCAGGGACTGGAACAGGCCCCAGTCTAACAGAACATTCCTCTCTCTCCACAGCTCAGCCCAAACCTCACAGACAGGGCTGGAAGGAGTGAGAGGGAAATGGGACCCAGTACCCCCCCCACCACCCCCAACCCAACCCCCGCCACCCTCCCCTCTCTCCCAATCTAAATAATCACAAATCACATTGGGACTTTCCTATCAGTTTATTACAAGATGAAGTGAGAGAAAGAAATCTCTGGAAAGAGAGAGAGAGAGAGATAGAGAGAAAGCTGGAGTGACAGAGACAGGGAAATTCCATCCCCCCCAAACCCGAACCCAGAATCCCCTCAAACTCCCATCGCCCTGTCTCAAACACAAAGATGATTCTGGAGTTTAGAACCAACCTTTACCCAGGGTCAGGGGATTTAATATGAATGACAGTCTATGAACTGGATTCTCTTTAACATCGTGTGGTCCCTGTTGCAGTTCAGGAAAAGCTGCAGGCCATTTCTGCACAGGAGGATCCCACAGCAGCAATGTGATGCTATCTGGATGGGGACAGGGAGACACATTCCTTCCCCAGCCTCATGCCTACTGTAATCCTCCCTCTTCCCTCCTCTCTCTCCCCTGGGCACCATGTGTACACTCAGTCTGGTCACATCCCCAGAATGGCCTAATCACCCCCCCCTTTAAACCGGGAACAAGCTGTTTCTTCCTGTGTGAGACTTTTTGAAATCTCTGTCCCAGCCTCGATTTTTACAAACCAGACATCCCCAGGATGGTGTGAGTGAGGCATTTCTGCAGAGACTGGGAGCTGGGTTCTGACTCCACACTGGAGACCCCCCAGAATCTGTGTCTCTTCCTCGCCCACAACCCCCTGTCTCTGTTTCAATGTCTTTCCTGTTTCCCTCACTCTCCCCCCTCTCTCTGTAGTAATGTAGGGACACATCCTAGAGATACAGACTCAATTCAATTGGCTGCTCCACCTTCCAATTCATCCCCCTGTCTAAAATACCAGCATTGTTCCGGGGTTAGCACAATCTTTTACACATACTCATAGTTTGGACTTGGTGAAGGGCTCCTGATGGACCTGAAATTAGGCCAATGAGCACATTTTAATGAATTAACACAATGTGGCACAGTATGAAATACTGCAGGCATTTTGTGCAGAGCAAGATCCCATAGGGGACAGTCAGCTTTGCTTAGCACTTTTTAAATTGGGGAAATATTTACAGAGAGAGGGGGAGTCTGGTGGAGAGAGACTGAGACAGAGAAGAGCCCCCTTCGGAACCTCACAAAAACAGAGTGCTTTCCAATGAATGAATTAATTTTCAAAGTCCACTCATTGTTAGTTACTCACTTGCCTCAACGTCCCTGGATTAATTTTTGCCAATCGGCCTTTCTAGAAGGATGTGACTGGGAGCTGGGCAGACTCTGCACATCGGAGACCCCCAGATCCTGTGTCTATTTCACCCCCATCCCCTCACCATTCGGTCCATTGGGTTTACTCCGCCATTCAATAGTGGCTGATAAGTTTCTCAACCCCATTCTCCTGCCTTCTCCCCTTAACCTTTGATCCCCTTACCAATCAAGAACCTATCTATCTCGCTTTTAAATACACTCAATGACCTGGCCTCCACAGCTTTCTATGGCAATGAATTCCATAGATCCTCCACTCTCTGGCTAAAGAAGTTTCTCCTCATCTCTGTTCTAAAAAGTCTTCCTTTACTCTGAGGCTGTGCCCTTGGGTCCTAGTCTCTCCTACTAATGGAAACATCTTCCCCACGTCCACTCTATCCAGGCCTTTCAGTATTCTGTAAGTTTCAATCAGATCCTCCCTCATCCTTGTAAACTCCATCGAGTATAGACCCAGAGTCCTCAAACGTTCCTCATATATTAAGCCTTTCATTCCTGGGATCGTTCTTGTGAACCTCCTCTGGACCATCTCCAGGGCCAGAACTTCCTTCCTGAGATACGGGCCACAAAATTGCTCACAATATTCTAAATGTGGTCTGACCAGAGCCTTATAAAGCCTCAGCAGCACATCCCTGCTTTTATATTCTCCTCCTCTCGAAATAAATGTCAACATCGCATTTGCCTTCCTAACTACCGATTAAACCTGCAAGTTAACCTTAAGAGAATCCTAGACTAGGACTCCCAAGTCCCTTTGCACTCCAGATTTCTGAATTCTCTCCCCATTTAGAAAATAGTCTATGCCTCTATTCTTCCCACCAAAGAGCATGACCTCACACTTTCCCACATTGTATTCCATCTGCCACTTCTTTGCCCATTCTCCTAACCTGTCCAAATCCTTCTGCAGCCTCCCCGCCTCCTCAATATTACCTAGTCCCTCCACCTTTGTATCATCTGCAAACTTAGCCAGGATGCCCTCAGTTCATTCATCTAGATCATTAATGTATAAAGTGAAAAGTTGTGGTCCCAACATTGACCCCTGCGGAACTCCACTAGTCACCGGCCGCCATCCCTTATCCCCACTCTCTGACTCCTGCCAGACAGCCAATCTTCTATCCATGCTAGTACCTTGCCTCTAACACCATGGGCTCTTATCTTACTGAGCAGCCTCCTGTGCGGCACCTTGTCAAAGGCCTTCTGGAAGTCCAAGTAGATAACATCCATTGGCTCTCCTTTGTCTAACCCAATCATTACCTCCTCAAAGAATTCTAACAGATTTGTCAGCCATGAACTCCACTTGATGAAACCATGCTGACTTTGCCCTACTTTACCATGCACTTCCAAGTATTCTGAAATCTCATCCTTAATAATGGACTCTAAAATCTTACCAATGACCGAGGTCAGGCTAACTGGCCTGTAATTTCCCATCTTTTGCCTCTCTCCCTTCTTAAACAGGGGGCTTACATTCACGATTTTCCAGTCCTCTGGGACCTTCCCTGACTCCAGTGATTCCTGAAAGATCACCACTAACGCTTCCACTATCTCTTCAGCTATCTCCTTCAGAACTCTGGAGTGTAATCCATCTGGTCCAGGTGGTTTATCCACCTTCCGATCTTTCAGTTTCCCTAGCACCTTCTCCATGGTAATGGCCATCATACTCACCTCTGCCCCCCGACTCTCTTGAACTTCACTGTGAAGACTGATGCAAAGTACCTATTCAATTCCTCCGCCATTTCTTTGTTCCCCATTAGTTCTTCTCCAGTGTCATTTTCCAGTGGCCCAATGCCCACTTTTGCCTCTCTCTTACCCTTTACATATCTAAAAAAAACCTCTTGCAATCTTCTTTTATATTACGGGCTAGTTTACTCTTATTTTGGAATTATAACAAGCTTTTAAAATGCTTCAGATTTCAGATGTTTTATTCCCCTTTGTCACACACCAAAGGGTTAATGTGCTTGTGACCAATTGCAAAGCCAGGATATTTTAACCCCAGGCTTTCAAAATCCAGCACCCCCTCATCTAACAGAAACCGCTTCATCGATGAACCAAAAACCAGGGTCCATCAGATTAAAGTTAAACCTCGGGGTGATAAAGAGACACAACTCATGTGGGTGAAGCCTGTGGAGCAGGCCTCAATCCATCCATTCCCCTCTGGGGAAAAGCTCCTGTCGAAGGATTCCTCGTCACATTGCAGTCTTCAAACCCCAAATTCCTGGGGAAAAAAGAGAGAGAAAAGAATTAACTGAAACACAAAGAAAAGACATTTCTAAACAGAATAGCACAGCAAGAGGCCAGGATTCCAACACCTCACCCCCCTTCTCAGCTACACAATCTCTCAGCAACATCCAAATACAGGAATAAGCCAGTTATAAACCAGAGGCTAAAACAGATTGAGAGACTATTGAGAGAAAATTAAACCTTGATTGGGGTAATAAACAGACACAACTCATGTGGGTGAAGCCTGTGGACCAGGCCTCAGACTATCCCCCTCTGGAAGAAGCTCCTGTCCTTGTCCTTGTCCCAAACTTTCCCTCTTTGGATCCTCACCTTCCAGTTTTCAGAAAACACAAATTTCTCAGTGGAAAAAGATAAAATTGGTTGTAAAGACAAAAGCAAAGACATTTTTTAAATGACAAAATAGCACAGCAAGATCCCAGCTCTCAAGTCAATCTCTCGGCAACATCCCAACACAACCAAATCACAGTTTGAAAGCAGACTGAGACACACAGAAACACACACACACATTGAACCAGAGTGGGGAGCATGTTCACTCTCTCCAGAGAGAGACTGTGTACAGGCAGTTTGTTAGTTTGGGACTGGTTTGGGAATATCCTGAACCACATTTATCCTGAGTGAGCTGTATACAGACTCCACCCCCTGATTCTCGGACATGTTTGGAATGTCTCTCAGTCTCTCCCCTAGGAGCCCTGTCCACTGAGACGTTAATCCCAGGACAGGACACCTCACCGATCCTGTCCATTGAGATGTTAATCCCAGGACAGGACACCTTGCTGATCCTGTCCATTGAGATGTTAATCCCAGGATAGGACACCTTGCTGATCCTGTCCATTGAGATTTTAATCCATGACAGGCATGGTTTCAACAAGGACTTGCCTTTATTTCTGGGTTAATATTGAACCTCAATTTCTTTACCCTGTTGGTTGTGTTACTCCAGTTTCACACCCTGATCACATACAAACCCCTAAAACACTCAGAGTAACCCCCACCCCACCCCCTACACAGGGACTGGACAGAGAATGGAGTTATTTTACTGAGGTTGTTTCTGTGGATGTTTTACTGATCTCATTGTGGTGTGTGTGTGTGTGTGTGTCTCTGAATGTGTCTGTGTGTGTGTCTGTCTGTGTCTGTCTGTGTGTCTGTCTCTCTGTGAGTGTGTCTGGGCCTCTGTGTATGTGTGTCTGTCTGTCTCTCTGTGAGTGTGTTTCTGTGAGAGTTTATGTCCCTGTGAGTTTCTCTCTGTGAGTGTGTGTGTGTGTGAAATCCTGAGATTGTAATTTATAACTGATTAATTTAGTTCAATTAAAACTGACCAGTATCTTCTCCCCAGCTGCTTTCCTCTAACTCACATGATTGCAGTTGTTTGGGATCTTCCTGTGCTGTCTCTTCCTTGATTCCTCCTCTGTTTGATTTCACTTCCGAGAATCCAACCATCTCTCCCCCTCTCTCCCTCTTGCCCATTTCTTTCTCCCTCTTGCTCGCCTCTCTCTGCATCCCAGCCATTTATCTCTCTCTCTCTCTCTCTCCCTCTCACCCTCACCTCATTCCCTCTCACCCCAATTCTCTCTCCCTCTCACCCGAACTCTATCTCTCTTCCTTCATGTTGCCCCATCTTTCTCCCCATCTCTCTCTCTCTCTCCCTTTCACCCCATCTCTCTGTCTCTCACCCCATCTCTCTCTCCCTCTCACCCTGTTGCCTCATCTCTCTCTCTCTTTCTCTCTCTCACACACACACACACACACACACACACAGGAACACTCACACATTTATATTCTCTCCCACACACTCACACATTCTCTCTCTCACACGCAACACAGTCACAGTGATATATTCTTCCTCATACACCGACAGATACATAGACACACAGACACACACACACACCCAGTCACACACACACATATATATTCCCTCTCACATAAACATACACACACATTATCTCTCTCTCACACACACACACACATGTACAAACAAGCACCCACACACCTTCACAGTCACACCCAAATATATATTTTTCCTCATACACACCTATTCACACAATTTATCTCTCACTCACACTCACATAACTCGCCACAGTTTGGAGATACTTTCCTGAGATGAAAGTGATCCAATGCCACCATCTGCTGGCAGAGCACGGCTACTGCAGGCGCTGCTCTTTGCCAGTCTCAGAGAGGTTCAGTCACTAGGTGGCTGGGTGCGGTTAAAGGCTGATGGGGTGTGAACGCTGCAAAGGGGATTCAAATTTGCAGCGGATGCTCGGCTGGTGCATTCGGCCCTTTAGCAGCGGACACTGCCCAAGAGATCTGCTCCTCTTTCCCCGTTGGATATATTGTCTGGAGATGGTGTTTGGGGGATTGTTCCAGGCTGCAATGTGGACGTTTGGTACAGATTTCAGACACTGCTCCCAGTGTCAGCATCACTTTGCTGTGCTCTGTAAACCCTCTGCAAGACATTGTCAATGTTTAACCCCCACCCCGCACCAGCCACCAACACACTTACTGCATTTTGCTAAAGGCTTCAAATGAATTCGTTCCCAGCATAATTTTCTCCATTTCTCATACCGACTGGTAATGAGTAGCGCCTGCAGTCGCCGTGTGCTGCCAGCAGATGGTAGCATTGCATCACTTTCATCTCAGGCGAGTCTCTCCAACATGTCGAGACTGATATCGCCCCCATTATCATTTTCTGGGGATGGGGGAGGGTGGTTGGCGGTGAATGGGTGGAGATTATATTTTTGATTTTACTATAACATTTACTGGGGGACAGTGAATATGGGGATTACATTTGCGGCTTTAACAGAACATTCACTGAAGGTGGGTGGGGGCGGGGGGGGGGTCGCGAATGTGTGGAAATTATATGTGGGGCTTTAATACAGCATTTATTGGGGGGATGGTGAATGTGTGGAGATTATATTTGGGGCTTTAACAGATCCAAAGATAATGGAGGCATCATTGAGACTCTGTGTGTTTATTGTGCGGTGGGGAAGATTCACCTGTTTCACGAGAGTCGATGCCAGTACTTGAAAGGGAGACTCTCGCTGACAATTCTGTTAGAGACTTTGGGTGAGGTTTAGAACTGGCAGATATCGGGAACCCTGGCACCGGGCAGGAAACACAGCCGCTTGGTCTCCCGCTCTTTGCTGCAGAGAACAGTGTCAATCCCCCCTCTCTGTACTGTCACTAACTACCACCACATTTCTGTTTGCTCCCCCCAATTGAATGGCTTCCTGTATCACTGTGCAATGGCCAGTCTGCTCACCCACCCGACAGCCCCTGCTCTCATCCAAACAGAGCCACAAGCCGATTGGACAATTGCACAGGTTCACACCCCTGCACTGCTGCTCTCTGGGTCCCCTCGCCTACCTCAGTCACGCCTGCCCCAGACCACTGACTAAATCAGAAACCGAGAAGAATCCGGCGGATTCCAAACGTTAAATCCCTTTCTCCATCCACTTACTGTTTTAAGTGTCCCCCCCTTTTCTCCAGGTGCGGGTTTTGATCTTATTGTTCACACATAGGTCACTATTGGATTCTGAATCGACCTTTAATACTTCTTCCTTTCCAATTCCAGCTCTGCCCAAACCAGATATTTCAGTGGATTCTGGCGTGACTGAAAAGGGTGGAGATGTCACCTTTTATTGTACAAGTCCCCGGGGAAATCCGGGCATCAAATTTTACTGATACAGACAAGGAGCGGTCACTCACTCCCATGTCCAGTCTGATGCTGCAGGGATCCATTCGGTGTCCTTCACCATCACGGATATAGATGACTCGGAGACTGGGAATTATTCCTGCCAGTATGAAGCGGATCTGGAAGTACGGACGCTTCCCTCGGCTCTGGGTGGTCCTGTCCATATAACGGTGAGAGGTGAGTGAGATTCGCAGTCATTGTCTCCATCCGAACTTACTTAATGGAGCCAGAGTTTCAACTTCAGCCTCCAACAATTCGCAGTTCATCACCTTTCATAATTCTTTCATGCGATGCCAGCGCCTCTGGCTAGGCCAGCATCTTGTTGCCTACCCCTGGTTCTGCTCGGCCAATCTCAAAGGGGAGTTAAGGGCCATCACACTGCTGTGGTTCTCAAATCACAAGTAGGCCTGAAGAGGTGGGAACGGCAGCTTCGAGTCCCCACAGCCATAAGTGAACCAGTTGGATTTTGAGGGTAATATGGTCACCATCATTGATGCAAAAAATGTCTTACTTGTTTTTATTTATTTGTTTTAATCTTGATTGAAGTGAAAATGCACATATGCTCCGGTGGGATTTTATTTTAGAATTGACAGCTGCGTGTCATCAGTTTAGGCCCCTGTATATGTCTCCACTTTATAAAGGGAGGGGAACAGAGAGAAACAGAGGGCGAATGCAGTCACCACCAGCCGAGTCTCTCCCTGAGAGTTGATGCGCTTTGACAATATCACAGTCTCCCCCAGGGTGAGAGGGAGGGATGAAACAGGATTGGAGGCGGCCTCTGCACTCTCTAGCCGCTGGTAAGGAAAGAGGTGAACGAAGTTGAAACCTTCTCCAATTTCTCTAATCTCATAGCTTCTCGTTTAACGGACAATTGGCTCTCAATTCGTTTTGGTCTCGCCGTTTTGATAGTGTTTGGGATGGTGATGATCCTGGGAATAGAGGGCAGCCAGATCAGGAGAATGAACGGTTGCAAAGGTAGGTTTGATAAATTGATGGCTGCAAGAACTATTTCATTTCAGAATAGGTTCCAAAAGGAATACTACAATATTGTTCACATCGCGCTATTAACTTTAAATTCACAACAATAATTATTATGATTATATGTCAACAATTTGAATGATGATTTCCCGGATAATAAAACTCAAAGTTAACATCTCCTCGATCATTGTCAGTGCAATAGAGTCGGTGATAAATACGCTGAAGAGGTGACAGATGGAAAGAAGCTGTCAAAACGAAATGGAGTTGCAAATAACGATCTCATTAAATTCATTGAGATTGGGCGTTTCAAAATCTCTTTAAGTGAAAAAACCGATCATGTTATCACACTAATACACCCACGGCACTGTAAGGGAGGGAGTTCCAGGAATTTGTCCGTGTGGTGTAGGTACATCCACAGCGCTGTTAGGGAGGGAGTTCCAGGATTTTGTCCATGTGGTGTAAGTACACCCACGGCTCTGTTAGGGAGGGAGTTCCAGGATTTTGTCCCTGTGGTGTAGGTACACCCACGGTGTTGTTAGGGAGGGAGTTCCAGGATTTTGTCCGTGTGGTGTGTGTACACCCACGGCGCTGTTAGGGAGGGAGTTCCAGGATTTTGTCCCTGTGGTGTAGGTACACCCACGGCGCTGTTAGGGAGGGAGTTCCAGGATTTTGACCCAGCCACACTGAAGGAACTGATGACACAAACCTATCAGCCCCTTTTCCGCCATATAAACACGCCCTTTATCCTCCCTTCTGCGAACAAGCATAAATCTGGAACTACACTGAATCAAAACCCGCTGGTTACATTGGGACAGTCACTGTGACCCAGCAGCGGTAGTTTGCAGACGTTCAGCTTTGTAGCGGACACAGCGATAAGCAGCGAGGAGGTTGCAAGGAATCCACAAAGTGCACATAGGCAGTTTAAGTGATTTGGATAAGTTTGCAGATGGTGTGAAATGTGGGGAAGTGAGATTGTCTCCATTAACCGGCAGTGTTGATAGGCTGGAGCATCACTAACCTGGAGAGAGGCAGCCGGATGCTGCGGGACAAAGGGACCTGCACTTCCTTGTACCCGAGTCACTGGGTCACAGTGACTGTCCCAATGTAAACAGCGGGTTTTGATTCAATGTAGTTCCAGATTTATGCTTATTTGCAGGAGGGAGGATAAAGGGCATGCTTATATGGCCGAAAACCGGCTGATAGGTTTGTGTCATCAGTTCCTTCAGTGTGGCTGGGTCAAAATCCTGGAACTCCCTCCCTAACAGCGCCGTGGGTGTACCTAAAGCACACGGACAAAATCCTGGAACTCCCTCCTTAACAGCATTTCGGTGCAGCAATTAATCAGGGAGGGAGATGGGCTGAGGCGGCCTCTCTTGCAAGGGGTCGGCTCAGGACAATGGTGAGGTTTCGCTACAAATGCACAGACCGTTAGTGAGGCCGGACAGTGCGCACAGTTCTGGTTTCATTACTTTGGGAGGGATTTCAGAATCACTTCAGAGGAGGCTCTCTAGGCTGAACCCTGGGATGAAGGGCTTGCCTTGACAGGAAAGGCTGAACAGTTTGGAATTTAGAAGGCGAGAGCTGATCTTACTGAAACCGATAACATTCCCGGGAGGTTTGACAGGGGGAGGCACTGAGAGGGTGTTTCTGCTCCTGGGGAGGGGATGGGGGAGATTAGAAGGAGCCATCGCCCTTTAAAATAGAGACCAGGAACAAGAGAAGGTTGTTCGTCCCTTCGAGACTGCTCCGCCATTCAATATGATCCTGGCTGATCCTCTTTCTCAACGCCACGTTCCGATGAGGGATCGGACATTTATGGTGGAGATTGTTTAAGCAATAAAGGCGCCTTTCATTTAAGGTGAAGGTGAGAAAGAATTCCTTCTCTCAGGGAGGAGTGGGCCTTTGGAATCCTCTTGCACATCCACCAGCGGAGACTGGGCTACTGTAGATATGCAGGGCTGCATTGGACTGGATCTGTATGTGCAGCATGACGAGGGGCAGTCCAGATATTGGCATTAACGTCACAGACAGGTGAGCCATGTTCTTATTGAAGGATGGGCCGAAAGGCCTCCTCCTGCTCCGATTTTTATTTTATATAAATGGTGATGACAATGGGGCTCATCCACGAATGTCTATGGAATTCCCAATTGACTCAGACAGCGGGAGCAAAAACCTAGAGAGAGCGGCTGAGGCTGCCAGAAATGTACAGACAGAAATGGAATTCAGAGGCGTTTCTCATACCCCCAAATTGCAGAGATCCACAGAAGATCACCTGGTGTGTACCTTAACTTTACTTATTCTAAGGTATAAAAGTTTTGAATGATAGATTTTCCCTTCCCACTCCCCGGCGCTAACATAAACCTCGTGCCTGCAGCACAGGGATTGACCCCCAGTTATTTTGTGGGCTAAATTCTGCCACAATAGGGTGGACTAAAACCCTAGCAAACCAATAGTTACACATGAATCCACACACAAACAAACAATTTAATAATGGTAGACGTGTGTGATCTGACGCTTAATCAGTTAATGAATCATAGTTGCTTGGAGCTGTTAAGAAAGATGATACCATCGGAGGAGACATGATAGAATATTTTATTTTACTGCCTCCCCTCGTGACCAGAACAGAGAAGTCTGTCATTATATTAGCATTGCTGAATTAAACGACTAGTGATGATTTAACAATTTGCCGGAGCCAATTTTCAGACAGAAATGCAGGAAATCTGTCAATATGTTTTGTTAACGGGAATATTGTATCTCAGGAAGATGCTAGACAGCAGAGACCTGTGTAGTCTATTATGACAGGAGTGTATCAGTGACAGCACATGATTCACTTGACCAGCCTTGTTCATAAGCGTTTATTTTCTATTTTCACAGGCCTTGATACTGATGGAATATATCCAGGGGTCAGTTGCAAGGAAGAGTCTGCAGTGTGAAATCTTTCATTTAAGATGTTATATAAGACAGAGATTTTTCACGTAGTCGAGTTTATTGTTACAAAAAAACCCTTAAATCCCTGTTCCTTAATGCCAAATATTTCCATTCCTTCTGTCAACATGTTTCCGGTGTGTGAGTGTCTCTCTGTGTGTCTGTGTGTGTATGTGTGTGTCTGCGTTTGTGGGTGCCCATGTGTTTGTATGTGTCTGTGTGTGTCAATGTGTGTGGGCGTCCTTGTGTGTGTATGTTTATGTCTGTGTATAGTTTGTATATGCATGTCTCTGTGTATGCCTATGTGTGAGTATGTGTGTGTCTGTGTGTGTGGGTGCCCATGTGTTTGTGACTGCGTGTGTCAATATGTGTGGGTGTCCATGTGTGTATGTCTGTGTCTGTGTCTGTGCGTGTGGGTGTCTGTGTGTGCCTGTGCCTTCGTGGCTGTATGTGAGTGTGTGTACTTGTGCTTCTTTGGTGTTTGTGTGTGTGCCTGTTTGTATGCGTGTGCAGCTTGTTATGTGTGCCTGCCTGTGCCTGTGAATGTGTGTGTATGTTTGTGTCTGTGTTTGTGCTTGTGCCTGTGTGCGAGTGTGTGCACCTTGGTTTGTGTGTGTGTCATATGCCTGTTTGTTTTCGTGTGTCTCTAGATGCCTGCCTGTGTGTGTGTGTGTGTGTGTGTTTCTGTGTGCCTGTCTGTGTGTTTGTATGTATGTATGTGTGTCTGTTTCTATGTGGTTGTGTCTGTGTTCCTGTCTCTGTGTGTGTCTGTGTGCATGTGTGCTTGCATGTGTGTGCGTGCCTGTGTGTGTGTGATCGTGCTCGCTCGCGTGTGATTCTGCGTGTTTCTTTAGGAAGAGATCCATACCTATACTTCCTGATTGCAATTGTTTGTTAGTTAGAAATTGTGAGTTGTTAAAATAAGTTTTGTTTTAAGGTTAAATAATCATTCTGTGTTTTTGAAAGGAGCCTTGTCATAGTCTCTTTTCTTCGGGATGATAATGATACTGAACCTCAAATGCCAATTTGGGGTAAAGTTAAGCATTGAATAAAATAATGGTGCGGCCCCAGGAGTAATGGGGCTTGATAATTCGGGCACCCCACCCATCCCATTCGTTACAGAATTTCGTTCACAGGAGAGATGGGGCAAGTTGGACGGTTGGTGAAAAAATGTGCACACAAGAAAGAAGAGGGTTGAATGCCGTTATGCAAAGAAGGTTGTATTATTTCAGGCTGAGGTTAGCACTGTCAGGGATTACCTGAGGCGGAAATCTGTAGCTGCAACTCAGAGGAACTTCCTCTCGGCCAAGGACAAAGGAGACCTGAGCCCCTGGCAGGATGAACGGGGCATCAGAACAAAGTCTGGAGCAAAACATGTTAGGCCTAATCTCAATGCTGTGTTCACGTTATGTCTATTATGCCTTGTAGTTAATGGATCATTTGTACATCATCACTGCTGCAACCATAAATGAAAACCCCCAACCGAGTTAAGCACCCCAATTCTTCCCCTCTTGTATGTTTATCTGAGCTACAACAGCCGCAAAAACCTCGAATGCAAGTACCTTTGAAAGTGAAACTAAAACTCAATTTGACCTCTTCTTTACACGCAGGTACATAAATGAAAATCAAAATTAACCATAAAAGCAGAAACTCATTCCTAACACCGACAAATACAGATATAACTTACTTAACCTGCCTCCATTTCCTAACACGACCCTCTCCTTCAAAACTGTTTCTATCAATCCACTTCTTAAAAATAAAATCTCGCCAAACCTCCGCTCCTACAAACTGCTACCCACATCTCCAATCTCTATTTCTTCTCCAATTTACCATAAACGTGCTGTCTGCTCGCAAATCGTTGTCCATCAGTGCTGAATCTTCATGTTTCAATCTATCCAACTGGGATACTGCCCGTGTCACTGTGTGAAAAGAGAGCACATCAGGATCGTGCATGGCATGAATGTGACAAAGTTACAAAATGGGACATGGGCAGGTGGATGAAGTAATGGGAATGGGAAATTTAACGGTAGAGCGGCCTGGAAGGTGAAAATGCATCCTACCCACCTTGTTCACTTAGCTAATTGTGGTTAAAGGGAATACAGCTGAGTGGTTATACGCTTCCGTCCCATGTATGCGGTCCTATGTTCGATCCCCGGCATCTCCCCGTTGCAAGTGTTAAATTCCACCCCAGTAAATGTGGGTGATTCCAATGTTTTTTACTGGGATAAAGACTCAGATGCACCAGCCGAACGCCCGCTGCAAATTTCAATCCCCTTTGCAGCGTTTACACCCCATCAGCCTGTGCCCAGATCCAGCCACCCAGTGACTGAACCTCTGTGAGACTGGCAAAGAGCGTCCCCTGCAGTAGCCGTGAGCCGCCAGCAGATGGTGGCATTGGATTGTTTTCATCTCAGGAAAGTATCTCCAACCTGCGGAGAGTTAAACTTTCATTTTCCATCTCCCCCATTATCAGTTTATTCATTTATTGTTTTTTTTTTGGGGGGGGGGAAATTGGTGATAGTGTGGGGATTATATTTGAAGCATTAATAAAGCGGTTTCTGGGGGTGGGGTGGGGCTGATTGCGTGGAGAATATATTTGGGGCTTTAATGCAACATTTTTTTTGATGGGGGGGTGAATTTGTGGGGATTATAGTTGAGGCCTTAATAAAACATTTACTGGGGGGGTGGGGGGGTGGGGGGGAGGTGGAGGAGTGAGGGGTGAAGTTGTTTTGGGCTTTAACCTTTCCAAAGATAATGGAGGCATCATTGAGTCTCTGTGTGTTTATTGTGCGCTGGGAAGGATTCACCTGTTTCACCAGAGTCGACGCCAGTTTTCGAAAGGGAGACTCTCGCTGAAAATTCTGTTAGAGACTTTGGGTGAGGTTTAGAACTGGTGGGCTAACTGGACGGGCGGGAGGGGTGTTCAAGAGTGGAGGTCGGTCATTTGTACTTCGACCCTGCCCGTCTGGCTGTATCACTGTAACCCACAGGATCACAGGACAAGAGCTGCAAAATGGGAAAGGTCTGTATAAATTGTCTCTCCCGGTCCGGCACAGACACGGGGTGAATAAAGAGGTAAAGATGTAAAAATCAAATCCCGGCCTCTGAAATGTGTGTGTTTCCAATGATTGTTTCTGGGAAAAAGAGTCGGTGTGACAAATGGGAAGATATTAATTAGAAACCTTTATCAAGATGCAGTGTGTGTTGGTGGCGGGGGGGGGGGGTGGGTCGCTGGTGAGGGGGGTAGAGGGGAGTGTGATGGGTGGGGGCGGGGGGTGCTGGGGGGCGGGGGCGGTGTTGAGGGGGTGGATTTAACCATTGACAATGTCTTGCGCTGGATTTACAGAGCACAGCAAAGTTATCCTGACATGAGAGCGGTGTCTGAAATCTGTACCAAGTGCCCACTTTGCAGCCTGGAATAATCCCACAAACACCATCTCCAGACAATATCTCCAACGGTGAAAGAGGAGCAGAGCTCATGGGCAGTGTCTGCTGCTAAAGGGGCGAATTCACCAGCCGAGAGCCAGCTGCAAATTTCAATCCCCTTTGCAGTGTTTACACCCCATCAGCCTTTGCCCAGATCCAGCCACCCAGTGAATGAACCTCTCTGAGACTGACAAACAGCCGCGCCTGCAGTAGCCAGAAGCCGCCAGCAGATGGTAGCATTGGATCACTTTCATCGCAGGAAAGTTTCCCCAACCTGTGGAGAGTTAAACTTTCACATTCCATCTCCCCCATTATCAATTTGGGGTGAATGTGTGGAGATTATATCTGGGGCTTTATCACAGTCGCTTAGCAAGTTTTAAAATGGGAAGACTGAGTACTTAGTTTATTGGATAATCAGGTATGCAAATCCACTCTCAGGTTCCCTTTCTGACACAGATATTGTTTCACACACTCCCAGTGTCTTGTTGTTCACCTTTTTGATACAACTCTTCATTATCCTCTCCTGATAAAAAATTCTGCATCCTGTGTGAGAAAATAATATCCACACCACAGCCCAACAACCTGATAAATGCCAAGGGTTTGCCACCAGCCCTGTTCCTGATGCTCAAACCTGGATGGAGGGATTTGTAGTCAAACGTAATCAGTGGCAGAGCCGCGACTGGTGCGGTAAATAAAACAGGGAATGTGAGAGAGGCCAGGATAGGAGACACAGAGAGCCTGGGTGTTTGTGGGGCTGGTGCAGTTTATAGATATAGGTATAGCAGGAGCCACGTTAAAGCATCTGTCCACACGATGCATTGATACACATTTATCATCATCATCAAGGATGGACACCCATGAGCTG
This sequence comes from Carcharodon carcharias, assembly GCF_017639515.1. Taxonomy (NCBI): domain Eukaryota; kingdom Metazoa; phylum Chordata; class Chondrichthyes; order Lamniformes; family Lamnidae; genus Carcharodon; species Carcharodon carcharias. The sequence goes on along the minus strand of NC_054505.1, from coordinate 1,196,069 downwards.
TGGTTCTACTTTCTACAGAATTAATATCCTGCAGCTCCCAGTGAAATGCATTGACACAGTTAGCGATAGAATTGAAGCTGAATGTGTGCATTGCAGGACATTTGAATGAAGATGTGTTGGAGAAGCCCGAAATCGCTATTCCGTATTCTCATTGGCCCCGTCACAGACACGCCCATTCACGTCAGCCATTGGCTGGGAATTCAGACATTCCGCAGAGAGTAAGGGGAGCGGGATTTAACAAATTCAGTTCCAACCTTCACTCACATCCAAGATGGATTTAATTAAGAGGCCAAATTTAAGAATTTCACAGCGCATGAACATTTATTAATGATTCCGAGTAATAGCTTAACTCACTTCCTGAAAGGAAATAGTAACTCACCTCCTGACCCTCCGAGGATTGTCCACCTTCTACATGGCACAAATCCGGAGTGTGAAGGGATCTTCGCCCCTCTCCTGGATGAGGGCAGCTCCAACAAAAGCTCGATAACGTCCAGGCCAAAGCAGCGCCGCTTGATTGGCACCAGATCCACAACATTCACACCCTCTACCACCGACGCACATTAGCAACAGCGAGTATCATCTACACGAGGTACTGGAGAACTCACCAGGGCTCTTAGACACTGCCATCAAAACACAGGACACCTACCACTAAGATCAACTGGTACATGGGATCCTACGTCTGGAAGCTCCCCTCCAAACCACAGACCATCTTCATGTAGAACTTAGTTTGCGCAGACATGAGCGTCTGAATGGAAGAGAGAATGTTCCAGCGGCAGAGAGGCTCAGGGGGTGAATTCTGTTGTTCACAGTCCTAGGGTAGCGGTGGCACCGCTCACAATGGTGTGATTATTAACCCTGGTGATACGAAAGAGACCACATTTAGTTGAACACAGATATCGTAGAGTGATATAGGGTTTGAGGAGGTTATATATTCACGTATAGCAGGAGCCAGGTCATTTAGGTATTATTATGCAGGAAGGAGAATTCTGCGGTGCAGTTCACAGCTTTTGTGAACGAATATTCACCCTTTCCTGCTGCAGCCAGCAATATGTTTAAATCGGGACTTTGTGAGCGGATCCCTGTCCTCGGAAGTCGCTTTGCAAAGTGTCAACATCGCCGATCGTCACTGGGCTGCCGCCCTGTATCTCCTTTGGGATGGGAAACACGTGTTCACTTGTGGGAAATTCTTCAGTATCTACACAAACACAGCAACCTGATGTGTAAGAGTTTTCTGTTATTGAAGGGATGCTCATTAATTTCAGGCAGAGTCGAGCTAATCGGCGAATAGAAATTCATCTGGCTTGTAGTTCTAGAAAAAAAAGGCTTTGCATAAACGATAGTGCACACTGAGAGTGTTTTGCAGCGGGCTTTGTATATTGTACTTGCTTAGCACTGACATGAATGATTGTTGGTTATTATTTACTTAATGCTAGGGATCGATGTCTGAGTTACATACATGCGGGGTAAGTGTCCAACCACTGAGCTGCTCTCCACCTATCCGCAATTAGCTTAGTGGACAAGGGGGATGTGGAAGCAAGTTTGACGTTTGTTCCTTCCTTTATTGTTAAATCGCTTAGTTATAATCTTACTCCATTTACCTGCTTATCTCCCATTTTGTCCTATTGTCACAGTCAAGTCAGGCGCGATTCAGATCCGCTCCCTTTCCATTCAGAGGCAGAATCCCATTTGGATAGTTTTAAACAAGGATGTTCAGCAATTGTTGGAAACCGATTTGCGAGCTGGCTTCGCGCCCATGGCCCAGGGAGATGAAATGGGGATTGGAGATGTGGGCAGCGGTTTGCAAGAACGATGGTTTGATGAGATTTTACCTTTAGGATTTGGGTTTATAGAAGCAGTTTTGAAGGAGGGGACCGTATTAGGAAGGAGAGATAGTTTAAGTAAATTATATTTTTATTTGTAGGTGTTAGGAATTAGTTTTAGTTTAGAAACTGGTGTCACCTCTGCTTATCTCCGAGATGTATAAAATATATAACTCCTCCCTTCCATTAGCCCACCACGCTTCACACTCAAAGACAGAAAGAAGCAGCTCCCATTGGCCGATCAAGATCCAGAGATCATAGACTTTTTTCTTTTGGTCACGATCCTTGAGTTACTGACATTCGGCCAAAGTCTTCAAAGTGGCCACATCGCAGCCGGAAATGACCTCCCACATGATGGAGATAAAGGTTTATCTTGTTTATCTGGCAAAATGAGACAATGACTGTTAAATAGAAAACGATTCAAAATCACTCGAGCTAATTTGAAGAGGAAATAGGGCTGAAATAAGAAAGGTGGGGTTATTTCTCCATACTACAACTTGTTTAACAGGGATTCGCTTGTGGGGATGTAGCTCAGTGGTAGAGCGCACGCTTCGCATGTGTGAGGCGCCGGGTTCGGTACTCGGCATCTCCACTTCACGTGTTATGCATTTAGGGGATGTGGATGGCGCATTTATTGCCCATCTCTAATTACCCCCTGAGAATGTGGTGGTGAACTGCCACCTTCAACCGCTGCAGTCTCTGCGGTGTAGGTTCGACGGGGAGAAATCGGGGTTTTGACCAAGGGACAGTGAACGGCCGATATATTTGGAAGCTAGGATGGTGAGTGACTTGGAGTGACCATCCAGGTGGTGGTCTTCCCAAGTGTCTGCAGCCCTTGTTCTTCTCGGAGAAATCAGTCGTAGATTTGGAAGGTGCTTTTAAGGATGCATAGCGAATTCATCTTGTAGATGAACTCTGTTGCCACTGTGCGTCGTTGGTGGAGGGAGGGGATGTTCGCCGGTAAAGGGGGCTTCCTTGGCTCGGATGGTGTCAATATTCTTGAGTGTTCTTGCAACTGCGCTCATTCCGGCAAGTGGAGAGTTTTCCATCACACATCTACCCGAGTGCAACCCGAGTTTGTGCAATCTCACTTTGTACTTAAATCCTTGGAATCCAGGTCTCATTCTGGCAAAGCTGCGTTGCACTCTCCCTCTCACATTCTCTCTCTCACATACACACACACTCTCTCCCTCGCACACACACACACACTCCCACAAACACACACACTCTCTCCCACACACACACACACACACACTCTCCCACACACACACACTCTCTTCCACACACACACAAACTCCCTCCCACACACACACACACTCTCTCCCACACACACACACTGTCTCCCACACACACGCACACTCTCTCCCACACGAACACACTCTCTTCCACACACCCTCTCGCTCACACACACTCTCTTCCACACATCCTCTCGCACACACACCCTCTCTCCCACACAAACACACTCTGTTCCACACACTCTCTCACACACACAGTCTCACACAAACGCACACACATGCACACAATCTCTGAAACACACTCTCTCACATAAACTCTCTCCCATGCATACTCTCTCCCACACAAACGCTCTCTCCACGCACACACTCTCCCTCTCATGCACAATCTCCGTCTCTCTCACACACACTCTTTCTCACACATACTCTCTCTTTCACACACTCTCCCCCACACACACTGTCTCTCTTCCACACACGTTCTCTCACACTCTCTCTCGCTCCCACACACACTCTATTGTTCCCACACACAGGCTCTCACATGCAGACTCTCACTCACGCACTCTCTTGCTCTCACACACACTCTCTATCACACATACACACTATCTCCCACACACTCTCTCTCCCACACACGCTGTCTCTCTTTCACACATGCTCTCTCTTCCACACACGCTCTCTCACACGCTCTCTCGCTCCCACAAACATGCTGACACTCCCACACACAGGCTCTCAGATACAGACTCTCTCTCACACACTCTTGCTCCCACACACTCTCTCTCACACACATGCTCCGTCTCTCTCCCACATACACATCTTTCTTCCACTCTCACTCTCTCACACGTTCTCTCTCTCTCACGTACACACTCTCGACTCTGGTGAAACAGGTGAATCTTCTCTACCGCACAATAAACACACTGAGTCTCAATGATACCTCCATTATCTTTGGAGCTGTTGAAGCCCCAAATGAAATCCCCACACATTCAACCCCACCCAGTAAATGTATTAAAGCCCCAAATATAATCTCCGTAATGATCCCCCAGCCCAGTAAATGTTGTATTAAAGCCTCAAATATAATCTCCACACATTTGCCTTCTCCCCAGAAAATGAATAAATTGATAATGGGGAAGATGCAAAGTGAAAGTTTAACTCGCCACAGTTTAGAGATACTTTCCTGAGATGAAAGTAATCCAATGCCACCATCTGCTGGCGGATCACGGCTACTGCAGGCGCTGCTCTTTGCCAGTCTCAGAGAGGTTCAGTCACTGAGTGTCTGGTCTGGTCAGAGGCTGATGGGATGTGAACGTTATAACGGGATAGAAATTTGCAGCTGGGGCTCGGCTAGTGCATTTTCCCCTTTAGTAGCGATCTAACACTGGTTTGACCTCAGCTGGAATATTGTTTACAGTTCTGGGTTCCACGCAATAGGAAGGATGTGAACACCTTGGGGAGAGTACAGAAGAGGTTTACAAGAATGGTTCTGATAGGACCTTTTCAGAATCTAGCGAAGTTTGGAAAAATAACTCCAGCGCATAGACCAGCTCATTAGCCACATCTTTTAAGGGTCGAGGATGGATCCCATCAGGACCTGGAGACTTGTCAGCCCACAGCTCCATCAGTTTACTCAGTACCGCTTCCCTAGAGTTTTCCCCATTGATTCCAATGTTTGTTCCTTGGATAAAGAGTTGAATACACCAGCCGAGCGCCCGCTGAAAATTTCAATCCCCTTTGCAGCGTTCACACCCCATCAGCCTGTGCCCAGATCCAGCCACCCAGTGACTTAATTTCTCTGAGACTGGCATAGAGCAGTGCCTGCAGTAGCCGTGCCACGCCAACAGCAACAGAGGGTGGCATTGGATCACTTTCATCTCAAGCGTGTCTCTCCAGCATGTAGAGGCTTCCGTCACTCCATTATCAATTATTTCATTTGCTGGGGGTTGCAGGGTGGTGGGGGGGGGGGGGGGGGGGGGGGTGTGTTGCTGGTTGGCGGGTGTTTCTCGGCGAAGTTGTTTGCGGCGAAAACGTGGAGGTTAAATTTGGGGCTTTAATAAAACATTTTCTGGTGTGTTTGAATATGTGCAGATTATATCTGGGGCCCCAATAAATCATTTACTTGGGGGAAGGGGTTGAGTGTGTAGAGATTATATTTTGGTCTTTAATACACCATAGGCACCCCTAGTCCCTACTCCATCATTCCCTATTCAGGCTTCAGTTTCCCTCCCGGCGACACATCACCTCAGGATTCACACAACACACACAGCGATGTCTATTATATGATGGGAAGCACCAAACACTGTTACACTCAGTACACACGGTTCCTTAATTCTGCATCGTTTTAATGTCTAGTAGGGAGACTGTCATCGCACAAGGGGCAACATTAAACTGGGACAACATTCTCACCCAGCACGAAAGCATCCCACAAAACAGCAGCACGAGCTATGTTACCTGCAGCTCCTCACTTCCCATGTACTTCAGTTGAAGTAGCTTGGCCAATTTGAAGATGGGAAGCTGTGTGTTTGGTTTATTAGGTAAACAGTGGTGCAAATCTACTTCCAGGGACCCTGACTGACACAGATATTGTTTCACACGACCAGTGTCTTGCTCATAGCTTTTCTGACTCCTCCTTATCCTCTCCTGATAAAACTTTCTGAATCCTGTGTGAGAAAATGTCTTCCAAAGATATCCATACTAAATTCCAACAACCTGAGGAAAGCCAAGGGTTTGCCACTAGCCCTGTTCCTAATGCTCAAACCTGGATGGAGGAATTTGTAATCAAACATAATCAGGAAGCCGCGACTGGTGGGTAAATAAAACAGGGAATGTGAGAGAGGCCAGGATAGGAGAAGCACAGAGACACTGGGGGATTGTGGGGCTGGTGCAGTTTATAGATATAGGTATAAGGACACCGATGAGCTGTGATTCTACTTTCTACAGATTTAATATCCTGCAGCTCCCACTGAAATGCATTGACGGAGTCAGCGGTGGGATTGAAGTTGATCATGTGAACTTCGGGACATTTGAATGAAGATGACGTGAAGAAGCTGGAAATCGCTGTTCCGAATTCTCATTGGCCCCGTCACAGACACGCCCATGCACGTCAGCCATTGGCTGGGAACTCAGACATTCCGTAGAGAGTAAGGAGAGCGGGATTTAACAAATTCAGTTCCAACCTTCACTCAAATGCAAAATAGATTTAATGAAGAGGCCAAAGCTCCCTGGTGATTTAATAATTCCACCGGACATGAACGGTAAATATAGCCTGTTCACACTGCAGTCTCCTCATTGCCTCTTGAGCCAGTAAATATTCAATCAGTAACGCGGCCTGTGGAAAGAGACAGTCAATTGTTTACAACAAAGCTGCACTAACCGGCCATGCGCTGTGCCAGATATCCCCATGACACTGACAGACTATCTAGATGTTTTATTAAACACCACGCACACGGCGCTTACTCTCCATTTGAAATATCTTAAATTCCTCCAATTTTCCTGATTTCCCTGCGCAGATTTGCTGCTCCAAAGGTAAAACGTCCTCATTTCCCACTCGACGTTACAACGTGAATGTCCTGAGGTGGTTGCACAGACCTGGCGGCGGGCGGGGGGCGCGCTCTGAAATAAATCTCGGCTGTCACTCTCAGGAGATTATCGCTGTTATGTGTTAGGGGGCAGAGTGTAAAGGAACATTTGTGATAAGGGAGAATTTCTTATAAGGGAACGAATTACTTAAATCAGAATCTAGAGGTAGGGCAGTAAATCAACAATTAAACAGTTAAACTAGATGAACATTATACACTCTCAAACTTTGTACACCCTCAGGGTTTGCAATAACCAGCAAGGCCCTGGGTGTGAGAATGTAGTTAGAGGATGGCAATAACATAGATTAAGTGTGGTCTTCAACAGATAGGGGAAGGACAGATGGCCCCAGTTTAGATAGGAAGGCAGGTCTCTGCCTGGGTGAAAGAAGGGTTACCTTTGTACCAGAATCCCGTCTGTTTAATGGAAACCCATACGTTGACGAGATTGAAATCTGGAAACTGTTCTTGTACATGGGCAATAATGTATAAATATGATGAACATTTGTAGTTTAGCAGAGTTCTGTCTCAAGCTGTGTTGAGATGGTGCCCTCCTTGGAACTGCTCGAATAAACGATTGTAAACCTGTACCTGAGTCTCCTGTGGTCCGTTCATCAAGTCATCACAACATTATGTTTTCCTCCCTATACAGCCCATATCCATCAACTCTTCGCGTGATTTACCACTGGGCACCTCAGCTCTTCATAAAACTCTTCTTTCCGCGCACATTTCCTGTACAACGTTGGATTTTCCGCATTTGAGGGAATTGCTTTGTGGCCGCTCTTAATACAGTCACGGATTATGAAAATAGTTACTTGTAACCATCCAGCAGTGGACTCTGGCCCGTCAGTCGTGGAAGGGGCGCGCACATTCTCTGCTTCAACCCTGATTTAGTTAATCAAATGGCCAAAAATAATCATTAACTGCTCCTGCTCGGGTATTAGGCAGTTCGTTAGGTGCGTCGATGACATGTTACGTGTGTTTTACGGTGTTTATCGGGCGGTCTCCGACTCACTGCCTGTGTCTTTCTGATCCACTGCAATCTGATAGAACTGTTTATTAGATATCAATGACTAACCGCATCCTCAGGAGATCTTCGTTGAATTTTCGTTAAGTATTTCTGCTGATAGGAACGCATGGTCCACGTGAACTCTGTTAATATGGCTGTGCTGAGATTTTTTGGTGTGGGGATGGGATTGTGGTGTGAAGTGGGTGTCAGAATTTAAACAATGTGTGTTGAATAATTTACATTCCAGGTTTAGCACAGCGTGGGGGTGATTTTCACATGGCCTCGCAGATAAATGCAAAAGGGAATAGAGACGTATAAACTCTCAGAGACTAGCAAATAGTGACTAAATAATACACGTATTTTGACTGGAAGAGGCTTTCTGCGCGGCCTCTGATTTGTAACATCCCTATTTACAGTTCTGAGGTTAAAGAACGATAAATTAATTATTTATGGCATTGATTGAAAAGCAGCTTTCCTTCCTTTCTGGCTTAATTATAATATGAACTATTGCATGAAATGGAGCAAATCTTCAAACGTACCATCGGAATCTTTTTTTCTCTTCATGTGGCTGCATTCTATTCCCAGGAGAATCACCGTCCCAAAGAGGATAACAGCCGCGAGACACCAATGAATTAGGAATAAGTTCGAACCTAGGAGATGACAGAAAGGGGAGAATTTTGCGGGATGGTCTCCCATTTTCCGCAAACACGAGTACAGTCACTCCATAAGTCCATCCACCTTAAACCCACAAGCACAGGAACACTGGGATAATGTGATTGGACATTAAATGTTCGGGACAGACTCACTCTATAATCGCCTATGTTTCGCTCGATTACTCGAAATTCAAAAACTGGACGAATAATCCAGAGCCTGGGTCAATGATTTGGAGATTTCAATTCCTAACTCCGCCAAGGCAGCTTTGTTTTATTTCGTGTTTCGGATCTGGAAGTCCATGGCTAGCACACAATTTATTGCCCATCTCTAATTGCCCCTTGACAAGCTAGTGGGCAGCCGCCATCTTGAAACGCTGCAGTTAAGGCGTTGTAGTAACACACAACTGCGGGAGCTGGAAATATAATCAGGATGAACAACGAAATGTTGAATCAGTGGTGGTGACCATGGAACTCCTGTGTTGCCAATAAAATTCATCTGATTCAATCATGTTCTTTGGGGAATGGAATCTCAGCTCCTGATTTGGACTGGCCATCACGTGCCTACAGAAGCACTGTAATGTGATTGACTCTGAGCTGCCTCTATTTGGCCAAGTTCTTTTGTCAGTGTTGGTCAATAAATGCTGGGCTTGTCGGTGAAGTTCACGATACCTCGTCAATGGGGGTAAAGATGCACTAGTGAGAAGGACAAATCTCACAAAATCTGCATTTTCACTGGTGCGAAATGAATGTGTTAAAATATTAAAAGTTGGGATGTTCATTGGCTCGCAGGTACATTGTTCGTTCAAAATTGTACCCGGTTGATTTATAACAACAGGTCTGATATTAAGTACAAAAAATGTTTTCCAAAGCCTCGGGAGTCATTTCCTTATTGCAGAGTGTGTCTGACTGAGTGTGTTACACATACATTCAGTCACACGGTACAACCTACCTGTGGACTGCATTAGGGTGAAGTGTCCAATATACACTGTAGAGTGATAATGGGAGAATCTGAGAACAGGATGAAATAGCTTCTTTCATTCAGGTAACTCACTCAATATTGGATGCGGCTGAGAGGTTGTCACCATAGTGATGTGTTCCAGATTCATTAATTCATAGATCGATTCGAGATCGATTCATAGACCAAAATCCTTTCAACGCTTCCCCAAATTCATTGAATGATTTAGTCACTGACTCCTTCATTCATTCATTGCCTCATTTCTATCTTCATTTAGACGTTCATGCATTTCTTCCTTGTTTCAGTCCATCATTGCTGCTGCCATTAATGTTAAATAAAATCACCGAGCTTGGCATTTGAGTCAGAGTACGTGACAAGGAACTAAGCACAAATTCCATCATTTCACCCATGAAACACTTACCAAACAGGAGCAGGAATAGACCATTCTCCCCCTCGAGACTGCACCGCTATTTTATAATTGCATGGTTGACCCGACTGTGGGCTCCATTCTACTTTCCTCCAGTCTATCCCATATAACTCTTTGACCCCACTGTTAGAAAGTAAGCTAACCAACTCAGGCTTAAATGTATTCAGTAGCACAGCCCTCTCCACTGCTCTCTGTGGAAGGGAACTTCAAAGACTAACAACCCACTGAGATAATAAATTATATCAAATAGCCGCTGACTTAAGTATAACATGGTTTTTGTTTAAACAATTAAGCAACACACCTGTGGAGGCGGCTCCACAAATATCCCCATCATCAATAATGGAGGACACCAGCATGTCGGTGCAAAAAATAAGGCTGAAGCACTGCTACGATCTTCAACCAGAAGTGCTGAGTGAATGAACCATCTCGCCCTCCTCTGGAGCTCCCCAGATGCCAGTATTTAGCTAATTCGATTCAATCCACGTGATGTGAAGAAATGGCTGAAGGTACTGGATACTGCAAAAGCTATGGGCCTTGACAATAAGCCGGCAATAGAAACATAGAGGCATAGAAACTAGGAGCAGGAGTAGGCCACTCAGCTCTTCGAGCCCGCTCTACCATTCATTATGATCATGGCTGATCGTCCAACTCAATAGCCTGCTCCCGCTTCTCTCCATATCCTTTGATCCCTTTCACCCCAAGAGCTATATCTAACTCCTTCTTGAATGCATACAATGTTTTGGTCTCAACTACTTTCTGTGGTAGCGAATTCCACTGGCACACCACTCCATTTGTGAAGAAATTTCTCCTCATCTCAGTCCTAAATGGTACAACCCGTATCATCAGACCGTGACTCCTGGTTCTCCACTCCCCCAGGATCGGGAACATCCTTCCTGCATCTACCCTGTTAGAATTTTATAGGTTTCTATGAGATCCCCTCACATTCTTCTGAACTCTAGCGAATATAACACTAACCAACTTATTCTCTCTTCATATGTCAGCCCAGCCATCCCAGGAATCAGTCTGGTAAACCTTCGCTGGACTCGCACATTGCAAGAGCACCCTTCCTCAGATATGGAGACCAAGGTTAGACGCAATATTCCAAGTGTGATCTCACCAATGCCCTGTATCATTGTTGCAAGCCATCCTTGCTCCTGTACACAAATGCTTTCGCTATGAAGGCCAAAGGACTTGTCCAGGAATAGCACTGAAGACTTGTGCTCCAGAACTTGCCAGGCACCTAGCCAAGCAGCGCCAGTACAGCTACAACTCTGGCATTTGCCCGGCTATATGGAAATTGCCCAGGTATGTCCTGTGCACAAAAAGCAGGACAAATCAAACCCAGCCAATTACCGTTCCATCAGTCTACTCTCCATCATGAGGAGAGAGCTGGAAGGAGTCACCAATAGTGCTATCAAGCGAAAGTTGCTTAGTAATAGCTCATTTAGTTCACTGACGCCCAGTTTGGGTTCCGCCAATGCCACTCAGCTGGGGACCTCAGTACAGCATTGGCACAAGCATGGACAAAAAGCTTCACCCCAGAAGTGAGTTGAGAATGACAGCCCTTGTCATCAAGGCCGCATTTGACCCGCATGTGACATCAAGGAGTCCCTGCAAAACTGGACTCAATGGGAATCAGAGAGAAACCTCACCCCAGTTGGAGTCAGAACTAGCACAAAGGACGATGGTTGTGATTTTTGGAGGTCAGTTATCTGAGCTCCAGGACATCAATGCAGGAGTTCCTCAGGGTAGTGTCCTAGGCCCAATCATCTTCAGCTGCTTCATCAATGATCTTCCTTCCATCATAAGGTCAGATGTTGAGATGTTCACTAATGATTGCACAATATTCAGTACCATTCGCAACTCTTATACTGAACCAGTCCATGTCCAAATGCAGTAAGACCTGGAGAATATCCAGGCTTGGGCTAACAAATGATGAGTAACATTATACCGAACAAGTGGCAGGCAATGGCCACCGACAACTAGAGAGAATCTAACCATTGCCCCTTGACATTCAAAGCCATTACCATCACGGAATCTCCCACTATCAACATCCTGGGGCTTACCATTGACAAGAAACAGAACTGGACCAGCTATGTAAATATTATACCTACAAGAGCAGGTCAGCGGCTCGGAATCCTGCGACAAGTATCTCTCCTCCTGACTTCCCAAAAACCTGTCCACCAGCCACAAGCACGCGTCACGGGAGTGATGGAATACTCTCCAGTTCCCTGGATGAGTGTAGTTCCATAAACACTCAAGAAGCTCGACACCATCCATGTAACAGCAGCCCATTCGATTGGCACCCCTTCCACAAACCTTCGCTCCCTACACCACCGATGCACAGTAACAGCAGTGCATGCCATCTCCAACATGCACTGCATCAACCCAACAGGACTCCTTCTGCAGCACCTTCCAAACCCACGACCCCGACTCCCTAGAAGGTCAAGGGCAGGAAAGGCTTAGGAGCACCACCACCTGGAAGTTCCCCTCCAAATTCCGCACCATCCTGACTTGGAAAAATACCACATTCCTTCACTGCCGCTTGGTCATAATCCTTGGTCTGAAAAAAGACTCATACAGACTCAAAACTTTAACTCTGCTTCTCTCTCCTCAGATGCTGTCAGACATACTGAGCTCTTCCATCACTTTCTGCTCTTATTTCAGGTTTCCAGCATCTGCAGTGCTTTGCTTTGACCCTGGAACTCCCAACCTAAGAGCCCTGTGGGTGTTCACAGCACATGGCCTGTAGTGGTTCAAGAAGGCAGCTCATCACCACCTTATCAAGGGGAAATTAGGGGTAGGGAATAAATGCTGGCCCAGCTAGGGAAGCCCACATCCCATGAATGAATAAAAACCACCCCGCACTGGAATCAACTGATATATTTTGTATGGGAAAAAAAAAAATACCAGATATTTTCAATTGATTCAAAACACAACCTGGAGTGTTATTTTTGAAAAATAACGTGTGGTAATGGCCTTGACTTTGGAAAAAAATGTGTCTTTGGTAAAACAATGTGTGATACTGAAACTACCAGAAAACACAGTAACCTGGGTAACATGGTGAGCATTAAGGAGAGTATTGAACAAACAACAGGAGAAGATCGACAGACAGATGAAATGGAGACGAATCACAACAGATTAAATTGAAGGGAATTAATTATGAATCGAATCATTTTGGTTGAAAACATGTCGAGACAAACATTCAGGCGCAACGGTAACATTATTATTGGAGAGCAAGAAGGGAGGAGCTTGTGATTCCGTGTACACAAATCATTGAAGCTGACAGAAGAACATGAGAGGCCTGTTGAAGGGATTTTTTCTAAATAGGGCAGATCTGCTGCTCTCAGGGATTCATACCCAGGATTTAACCAGGAAAATGCGCTGCAGGAACTCTCTGAAGTCCCACCTCAAACCCCCAAGTGCGAGGAACCATCCAATACCACACATTATATCGAGGACTTGGAATGTTCCCGACTCTCTTAGCAGAATATTTACTCAGGAAAAGTTAGAAGGATTAAAACCACTTCCAGCTCACGCATAGCTCTGGTACTGACTACCCAACCATCCACCGGACCCCGCACAAACTCCCACCCCCTGACCACAAGACTGCCTCCTGAATACCAGACTACCCCAGCCCCGATTAATGCCTCCTGACCATTCAACTACTACCCAGCCCAAGAATACACAGCCCACCCCGCAAAGACCCCAACTGTTCACGACACATCACGTCCCCAAATTTCTCCTGACCACGTAAATGGCTTTGCCACCCGGGACTAACACCCATCATCTCTCCTCAAACCCACACCCTCTTCTCCCCAACCCGTGATCCCCAGACTCACTCCGAACCCTCCCATCTCACAAACTTATGTTACCCGATTAGCTCCTATTCTGCCGAATTTGGCTGGGACTATTATATTCACCGGTTCACGGTAGCGAGTGCTGTCATATGCAAGTCTGGCTTCATTTCTGCCGACGTCCTTACACTGCACTGGCGGCCGACCTCCTGGAACAATGACTCTGTAGCCCCAATCACTGCACTCTGCCAGAAATGTGCAGTTCCTTTCCAAAGTAAGTGAAATGAGTGAACTGGCAATCGCACTGTGATTGTCAGTCAGGAGAAACTTCACCGGAGCTTAAGGTAAAAACCTTCTCATAGCAGGGCTTGCATTGGGAACTCAATACAGCACAGACACTATACACTGCACAAGTATTAGAAACCAGCTTTAGGCTCCCGTTGCCAGCCTTGTTCTCGTTGGGAACGCGCTAATTCTGCATAAGAATCCTCTACCTTCCCACTGCTGAGAACGTTCTCACCCATTCATCGAATATGGTCGTTGCTGGCAAAGCCACCATTTATTGCACGGTCCTGACTAACATTGAGAAGGTGGTGGTGAGTTGAAAATTCGACTCTCGTGAAGTAAATGCAAATATTTCTTTCAATGTGGCTACACTTACGTTTTACAGTTACCTGCACCGCAGCACTTCTGGGTGAGTGATAAAATGTCCCCTTCACTTTTCTGGAATAAAGACAGTTGTAATTCCACATCCCATCTGTGTCAGTGTCAGTGATGGTGAAAGTGGCCGACTGCTGAGGGCAAGACATGTCCAGTTCCCCCTTCTGTTCACTGTCTCTGTATAAGCGAAAGCAGCCACCAGAGTTCAGAATGGATCCTGTGCAGGTAATTCGAATGATCGACCCTCTGCTGACCACACCAGAGGGTGGATGGACAGAAATGTTGGCCTTGGGGAGTGTAGCTGAAATTGAACAGATACAGAGAGGAATAGTTTACAGCATTGCTGGATGAACCTCTGAGTCTGATATTGATGGTCTAGGAAAAAATATCCTACAGCTTCAATATGGTATTTAAGCATTGGCAGTGCGGCAGTGTGTTTACATGTGGGAGAGATTGATGTCAGGACAGCCTGCTCATTTTGAGCTCCATAATCTAGACCGACACGTTGCCACTGTCAGTAATGAGGGAGTGCTGTAATGTCAGAGGTTGATGTGTGGAATCTCGGACTTGAGCTCTATAATCCATGCTGAGACTCCCCCAATGCCAATGCTGAGGGAGTGCTGTACTATCAGAGGTGCCATCTTTGGATAACACGTTCAATTGAGGCCGATATCTGCCCTCTTCAATGCACATTGAAAATCCCACAGCCACTACTGGGTAGAAGAGCTGGGTATTTTTTGATAGTGTTCAGAGAAAATGTTTATCCCTCAACTTGAATCATGTGAAACATCCATTATCTGGGCATTATCTCATTGCTGATTGTGGGATCTTGAAGTGCACAAACGGTCTTTCGTTTGTCGCCACATTGCAACAGTGACTACGCTTGAAAAGATCTTCATTGGCTATAGAGCGCTTCAGGACATGCTGGCGGATGTGAAAGGCGCCATTGAAGTGCAACCATTTCTTTGTTTTTACAGCATGTGAATGGGGCAAGAGTCGTTAACAAAAGATAAAGGTTGTTTTGCTGTGACATTAACCTGTTAAGAGATAGAGGCAGCATTCCGGGGTTAATGGTAACCAGCAGAAACTGGTTTATTAGAAACCAGTTTTACATCCCAACAGACATAACCTCACATGAGGTTCGCACGATTTGTGTCTGTTACAAACTGGGCTTCCAGAACACAGCAGAAGAACTAGGAGCAGCAGTATACCATTCGGCCCATTGGGGGAGTGCAGAGCTGTCTTAAGTACCATCCATCGGAAACAAGGTTGAACGCAATGATTACAAGCAGGAAAAGGCCATTCGGCCCCTCCAGCCCGCTCCACCTCCCAATTTGTACATGGCTGATCCAACTGTGGCCTCAGCTCCACTTTCCTGTCAGCTCCCACCATCCCCCATCCACCCAACTCCCCATACACCTCGACTCCCTTGTCGATAAAATAAACCTGTCTAACTCCGGCTTGAGTGTATTCAGTGAGCCAGCCTCCACTGCTCTCTGGGGGAGAGGATTCCACAGAATCAGGACCACCTGAGAGAAGAGATTCCTCCTCATCTCCGGATTGAATGTGAGCCCCCCACCTTAGAGTGAAGCTGTGGCCCTTCAGTCCAGATTCCCCCACGAGATGAAACATTCTATTAACATCGAACCCATCAAGTAACCTCAGAATCGTATATGTTTAAATAAGCTCACGTCTCATTCTCCTAAATTCTAATGGTTACAGGCCCGGCCTGCTCAACCTTTCCTCAAAAAACAAACCCCTCCATCCCATGTATCAGTCAAATGAACCTTCTTTGAACTGCTTCTGACGCAATTGTATCCTTGCTTAAGTTAATAGAGCAAAATTGTACACAGCGCTCCAATGTGGTCTCATTAAATCCTCTATAATGCTTCCAGAGTGTAAAAGACTATTAGTAAACCCGACTGTTTCAATGTCCTATGTGAACGTTTTAGAACATAAAGTATAAGAGCAGGATTAGGCCATTCGGCCCAAGTGAGCCTGCTTGTCCATACAATAAGACCTTGGATGATCTGCTGCCTGAACTCCTCATTCCTAGTTTATTCCCAACATATATCCCGTGATTTCCTTAGTGTCATAAATATTTAGCTAACTCAGTCTTGAATATGCTCATGACTGAGAATGCACAGTCTCTGGGTTAGAAATTTCCAAAGATTCATAACCCTCTGAGTGAAGATGCCATTCCGCATCCCCATCCAAAATGGCCAAACACATATTGTAAACATGACGCCCACACCGCACATCTTCTAGTCCTAGGCTCGCCCTCCGGGGGAAGGGTCGTTTGGGGAACAGTTTCTCAGTGTCTAATCTTCAAATCCTATTGAAATTAATGTCAAAATACTGCAAATCCTGGATAATATCCAGGCTTGGGCTGACAATTGGCAAATAGCATTCGCACCACACAAGAGCTAGGCAATGACCATCTCTAACAAGAGAAAATCTAATCATTAATCCTTGATATTCAATGGCATTACCACCACTGAGTTCCCCACTATCACCATCCTGGGGGTTACCATTGAACAGCAGCTGAATTAGTCCAGCCATATAAATACTGTGGCTACAAAAGAGGCTAGAGTCTCGGAATTCTGCAGCGTGTAATTCTACTCTTGACTCCTCAAAACCTGTCCACCATCTACAAGGCATATTTCAGGAGTGCGATGGAATATTCCCCACTTGTCTGGATGAGTGCAGCTCGAAAAACGCTCAAGAAGCTCAACGCCATGCAGGTCAAAGCAACCCGTTTGATTGGCACCCCTTCCACATGCAAGCATTCCTTCCACCATTGACGCACAGTGGTAGCAATGTGTACCATCGACAAGATGCACTGTCGGAATTCATCAAGGTCCCTTAGATAGCACCTCTAAAACTACCATCTTGAAGGACACGAGCAGCAGACACATGGGAACACAACCATCTGGAAGTTCCTCTCCAAGCCACTCTCCATCCTGACTTGTAACTATATCGGCTAATCCTTCATCGTCGCTGGGTCAAAATACTGGAAATCTTCCCTAACATCACCATACGGACTGCAGCGGTTCAAGAATGCAGCTCATCACCACCTTCTCAAGGGCAATTCAGGATGGGCAAAAATTGATGGCTTAGCCATTGACGCCCATGAATAATAATAATGATGATAATAATAATAATAAACACTTAAGAATGTTATATGCGTAGATGGGACAACTCGATGGAATATAAACTCTTTCTACACAAACATTTTTCCAATCCTTCTCATCCCAGGAATAGCCCAGTGAACTTTACAATTACATTGCTTCCAAGTATGTCCTTCCTTTGGCAAGGAGGCTAATGATCTCAAACAATCCTCGCCAACGTTTGTGTTTCTTGTAACCTTCAAATGTATCATTACACAACGTTTAACAGATGTGTGAGTACTCCAAAATATACTTTAAACCTAACTGGAATAGACAAGTACCTCAGCTCGTGTTGTGCCAGGCTACGTTTGGTCGAGGTGAATGAGGATGGAGGGAATCCGTGCCCCTCTGCGGGTGAACAGAGACAAATTGGAATCTAATGAGAGTGAATTGTTAGGTGACAGAATGAACCACAGAAGTCCCTTGATCACCCTTGGCTGGGGAATGGAACTGCTTTCCAGGAAACCTATCGGCCTTCACCCCCAAAAACTGCTTGAGAAGTGAAATTTCTGGCACCGTACAAGGCCTTAAATGAAGCGTTGCTCAGGTAACGGGGCCCTGTCCACTCCTGAGAGAGACAAACCGTTTCCTTAACTGAGATGGCAGATCGAGGGAGTCACCACAGGTCATTCTGCTCATAGTATTGTGTTAAAACACTGTCATGGTGGGAGTGGGTGATCACCGAATAGTGGGAAAGAGCAGAGATGTTAACGTGCAGCCCACAGTGGCCGAATAGTTTTACGGCATGTTTCCTCTAAATCGTGGAATTTTCAGATGAGTTGGAAGGGCACTATCAGGCAGTGTGTGAGTGCAAGTGAACACTTATCTCCTCAATCCCAGGAAAAAAATCCTACTGCCGGCTTGTTTTTTTAATATAGTAACGGTTGTGTTAGATATCTCCCACTCTGTCTCCTTCTCTGATCTCTCTTTCCATATCTGTCTCTCTGCGTCTCTACATGGCTCCCCCCCACCTCTCTCTCTCTCTGTTCCCTCAGTCTGCCTGTTTCCCTCTCTGTCTGTTTCGCTCTGCCTTTATTTCTGCCTCTGTCCACCTCTCTCTCTCTTTCTCTCATTTTCCCTCTGTCAGTTTCTCTCACTCTGCCTCTCTCTCTGCCTACGTCCCTGTCTCCCTCTCTCCCTCTGTCCGATTCTCTCTGTCTCACTGTCAGTCTCTCTCTCTTTCTGTCTTTTCCTCTCTCTGAATGTCTGCTGTAACTCTTTCTTTCAGTTCGTCTCTCTCCCTCCCTGCCTGACCCTCTCTGTCTGTCAGCTTCTCACTGTCTTCTGTCTGTCTTCTCTCTCTCTGTCTGTTTTTCTCTGTCTGCCTCTGCCTCCGTCCCCCTCTCTCTCTCTGTCTCTCTCTTTCTTTGCATTTTCTGTCCCTCTGTCTTCCTCTCTGTCTCTTTCTTTGTTGTCCTCTCTCTACGTCTCTCTCCGTCTCTGTCCCTGTCCCTGTCCCTATCTGTCTCTCTGTCTCTCTGTCTCTATCTGTCATCCTCTCTGCCTATCGCCCTGTCTGTCCCACTAGCTTCTTACTAACTAATCATTCAAGCATTCTTCAATCGGAAGTCATTATTGAAGGTATAACAAAATTAGGTTGCCAAAATAAAGATCCAGAGATCCAGTAACTAACAGATCACTCATCGGTAACATTGACTTCCACGAAGTAACTACGTTCTGACTCATACACTTTCCCTTTTACCGTTTTCTCAAAACTGCAGCAGTATGCCCCACTATCATCTGGTTCGAGATCTTTCATGGCCAAGATGACTGACCGTTCGGAATCTGAAACAATCCGTGTTTCTACAGGTTTTGTGCCATATTTCTTGTACAAGTGGGAGATGGGGCTTGGGTAGCTGCTGGAGCAATTAATCTGAACTCGTTCCCCCACTGTGACGACACCAGAGACCGGCTCTATGGAGGCTGTGGGCTTTGGAAGTTTATCTGCAATAAATACAACACGCAAAGCAAATAAAAACATTTATGAATATGTGGAAATGAGTGGGAAAAATCATATTGTCCTTGGTGAGAAACAACGTGTTTGGGTGAGGAAGCATGGAGGGATTTCAACAGTAGGATGAGAATTTTAGAGGCTGGTAGAAGTTATAGAGATAAGGAGGGAAGGGGTGAGGGGCCATGGAGGGATTTCAACAGGAGGACGGGAATTGTTGAGACTGGAGGAAGTTATAGACATAGTGAGCGAGGGGACACGTGGCCATGGAGGGAATTGAATAGGAGGATGATGCAAAACTTGGTTAGAATGTAGGTTGTGAAGAGCATTAAATGAGTTTCAAGGGGACTTTTACAGTATGAGTGAGTGGAAAAGATGATGGTAAATGTGAATAAGTGTGACGTTACCCAGTTTGGTGGAAAAAAACAGAAAGGCTTAATATTTCATAATTGATGAGAGTTTGGAAAGTGTTGATGTCTAAAGGGGCTTTGGCTGTCCTTGTACATGAGTCACTGACAGGTGCTATCCCGGGGCAGCAAGCAATTCGGAAGGAGAATCGTATATTTTCCTTCATTGCGAGATAATTCGAGAACAGGAGTGAAGATATCTTGCTGCAATTAACAATGAAACCTGGAGCTGAAAGCTACTCTCAGTAATGGTGGCTATGAATTTATCATCGACTGTTGTAAAAACCCATCTGGTTCACTAATGTCCTTTCGGGAAGGAAATATGTTGCCCTTATCCGGTTTGTCCTACATGTGAGTTCGGACCCACACAACAATGTGGACGAATCTTAAATGCCCTCTGAAAAGGGCTAGCAAGCCGCTCAGTTCAAGGGCAATTAGGGGTGGACAACAAATGCTGGCCGTTTCAGCAATACACACATCCCGTGAAAGAATATTTAAAAAATAACTACAGCCTTGGCGAGACTACTTTTGGAGTATTGCAAATAGCTTTGGCCCCCTTATAAAAGGAACGATATACTTGCCATTGAGGGAGTGCAGTGAAGGTTCACCAGACTGATTCCTGGCATGGCTGGATTGTCTTATGAGGAGAGATTGACGAAACTGGTCTCGCATTCTCAAGAGTTTCGACGAATAAGATGTGACCTCATTAAAATTTCTAAACTTCTTACAGGGCGTAAATGTTAGATGCGGGTAGGGTGTTTCCCTTGGTGGGGGAACCTAGACACCATCTCAGGATAACGGAAAAGCAGTTTAGGACTGAGCTGAGGAGGAATGTCTTCACTGAGAGGCTGGCGAATCCTTGGGGTTCTCTAACCCAGAGGTATGTGGGAGCGCAAAAATTGAACAGATATAAATTGGAAGATTTCTGGAGACTGATGACATTAGGGTAAGTGGTGTTGAGGTAGATGGTCAGTCATGATCGACTTGAATGGCCGAACAGGCTCGACGGGCTGAATGGCCTCTTCCTGTTCCTACGCCCTTAAGTGAATTATAGGAGCTAAAAGAGGTTAAAGAAACAGAGAGGGTGGGGTTTGAACAGGAGGATGAAAATTGTAGGAGTTGGATGAGATTACAGAGATAGTGAAGGGGAGGGTAATGATCAATGGAGGGATTCGAACAGGGGGATGAGATTTCTAGGGGCTAGAGGAGGTTACAGATATAAGGAGGGAGGAGGTGAGATGCAATTGGTGGTGGGGGGAGGTTCGAACAGGAGGATAAGAATTATAGGGGCTGGAGGAGGTTACCGAGATAGGGAAAGAATGACCAAGGATGAATTTGAAAACAGACTAACATATTTACGTTTGAGGATATTATGCACCGTTCACAAATATCTCCACAAAATCACTGCTGTGTGATTTTAACTTCTTCCTTTCACCATTTTCTCAATGCCACAGGAGTAATTCGTGGTATCATTTTAATGGTGAAGATGACTGACCAGTCAGACACTGAGGCATTCCGGCTATCAATGGGTTTGTTGTCAGGTCCTCTATACAAGTGGGAGATGTGGTTTGGGTAGTTGGTTTTGTAGTTAATGTGAACTTGTTCCCCCACTGTGAGCACACGAGAGGCAGGGTCCAAGGAGGCTGTTGGCTTTGGAAGAACTTCTCAATAATAGACCACATAAAGCGAAACACTACTGCAATTATTTGCGAGAAGCCAGATGGAAATTAAAGAGAGTGAGCTTGGAGCGGTTACAGCGCAGATATAGCCACAATGTTAACACAGATTAGAGATTTCAGTTAGATGGTGAGATGAGAGAAAGGGAACTATTTCTGCTGGGAGACGGGAAGGTTAAGGGGACATTGAAAGCAGTTGTTCAAAATCAAGGAGGATTTCGAGAGAGCACTTCAGGGGTTTCTATTGCCAGCTGAATGAATGCTGCTCCTACAAAACAAAAGATTCTCAACACCATCCAGGACAAAGCAGGCCCCTTGACTGGCACCCCATCCACAAACATTCACTCCCTCCACCACCGGCGCACAGTAGCAGCAGTGTGTACATCTACAATATGCACTGCAGCAACTCACCAAGGCTCCTTCTACAGCATCTTAAAACCCACGAAGACTAACATCTAGAATGACAAGGGCAACAGAACCAAAGTGAACACCACCACCTGGAAGTTCCCCTCCAAGCCATTCACCATTCTGACTTGGAAATATATGTCGCTGGGTCCAACTCTTGGATCTCCCCCCCTAAAAGCATTCTGGGTGTACCTACACGACATGGACTGCAGCGGTTCAAGAAGGGAGCTCACCACCACCTCCACAAGGGGCAATAAGGGGCGGGCAATAAACGCTGCCCTAGCCAGTGATGCTCACATCCCATGAATAAACAAAAATAAACATGCAGAAGCAACAGTGAAGCAGGACAGATATTAGATGGGGAGGGTGGCGTGGCTAATGCCCCAGAACTTTTGTGAAGGGCCCCCTCCCACAGTGCGATACACTGATACAGTCTCTGTGTGAAGGGAGTCCTCTCTGTCTCTCTCTCTGTTGTCCTCTCTCTACGACTCTCTCTGTCTCTGTCCCTGTCCCTGTCCCTATCTGTCTCTCTGGCTCTCTGTCTCTATCTGTCGTCCTCTCTGCCTGTCGCCCTGTCTGTCCCACTAGCTTCTTACTAACTAATCACTCAAGCTTTCTTCAATCAGAAGTCATTATTGAAGGTATAACAAAATTAGGTTGCCAAAATAAAGATACAGCGATCCAATAACTAACAGATCACTCACCGGTAACATTGACCTCCACGAAGTAACTACGTTCTGACTCATACACTTTCCCTTTTTCCGTTTTCTCAAAACTGCAGCAGTATGCCCCACTATCCTCTGGTTCGAGATCTTTCATGGCCAAGATGACTGACCGTTCGGAATCTGAAACAATCCGTGTTTCTACAGGTTTTGTGCCATATTTCTTGTACAAGTGGGAGATGGGGCTTGGGTAGCTGCTGGAGCAATTAATCTGAACTCGTTCCCCCACTGTGACGACACCAGAGACCGGCTCTATGGAGGCTGTGGGCTTTGGAAGTTTATCTGCAATAAATACAACACGCAAAGCAAATAAAAACATTTATGAATATATGGAAATGAGTGGGGAAAAGATCACATTGTCCTTGGTAAGAAACATCGTGTTTGGGTGAGGAAGATGGAGGGATTTCAACAGTAGGATGAGAATTCTAGAGGCTGGAGGAGGTTATAGAGATAGAGAGGGAAGGGTTGAGGGGCCATGGAGAGAGTTAACCAGGAGGATGAGTATTGTAGGGGCTGGAGGTGGTTGTATATATAGAGAGGGAGGGGATGGGGGCCATGGAGGGAGTTAAACAGAAGGATGAGAATTGCGGTGTTTGGAGGAGGCTACAGAGATAGGGAGGGTAGGGTTGAGGGACCATGGAGGGATTTCAAGGTAAGTGCTCTTCTGTGAGATTCACTGATACTGTCTGTGTCTGATTGGAGCGCCCTGTCAGTGAGATTCACTGATGTGGACTCTCTGTGAAAGGACACCTCTCCTTGTGAGATACACTAATACAGTCTCTGTGTGAAGGGAATCCTCTCTCAGTGTGAATGACAGATAGAGATTTCGTGCAAATACCTATTGTGCTATCTCATCTTTTGCACTTCCTGTTGTTCACTCTAAGTCTCTTGGTCATATCAGCTCTCACACAATAGAATAATCAACCTAATTAATGTGAGACGCAATGCAGTTCTTCAGATTGAACATTAGAAGATTAAATCGAAGAGAGGTGTTCTAGTCTATCAGGGGTTCTTCTTCAATAATTTACTGCACTAATATCATTGACAGGATTGTGGATAATTAAATGACAGAACATGAAGATGGTTGGCGTCAATGAAATGAAAAACTGGAGATTGCTGGGAGTTTGTTTTTTACACAGCAGAGTTGTGATCTGGTTGACCTGCGTTAGCAAAAGTTTCAACAAGAGGAATTAAATTTGGAGTTTTAAATGCTGAATGGATGATGGTTGAGGTCTTCCTGCTATTGCTGCTGGAGGCGGCGGTGGCACTATCAGGAACAGTGAGGAAATAAATTGGAGATCTCTTTCAAAGAGATAGCGCAGTCACGAGGGGCCAAAGGTCCTATTGCTTCGCTGCGCTCTTCTGTGATTCTGAGTGTTATTTGGTGATTGGGAATGCCAGTGTGTCTCTCTTACCTGTTACAATTAGCTCCACCGGATCACTGTGTGGGGAACATGCCCAGGTCCTGTTGTTCTCGAAGTATCTTAGATATTTACAGGTGTAGGCGTTATTACCTTTCCACTTCATATCTGCCTCAAGCTTCACTTTGGCGATGTAACTTGCGTCATTAAAATAGACTAATTGCTCTTTGTGATTTCTGTAAAAATCCACATTGCAGAGGGTGAGAGGGAAATGACAGACGAGTGAAATACTTTCTCCCGGTAGAATAACACTCGATGGTGGATCCAGAGACAGGATGGGTCGGGGTAAGGGATCTGAAAGAGCAATAATATATCAGACACGGCAGGTTTCATATAAGCATTCTTGCTCAACTTTCATAACAAAAACACCTCTGCTGGCTCCACATTCACGCCCGTCTGACAATGTTACCGAACCAGCAAGCTACAAATAGACCAGATGGGGTAGAATGTCAGATTTAAATCCCGTACTATTTTACTCAGTGCTGACTTCAATAAAGGTGACATCGGGCGGGATGTAAAACCAGGGGCGTAATTTTACCGGGCGGGTTTTTACGATCCCGACGAAGCCAATTGTCTTTTGAACGCCTTGCACTCGCCATGATGTGACCGTAAAATTCCAAGTCAACTCGATCCCAAGAGTTTAACCAACTACTTCCCCCTCCCCAGGCCAGCTACATCAGTCCCATGACAGGGCTTCGCGAATATCTTTTATAGGGTGGGCTGAGTTGAATCTGGCTGGCCGGTCGGAAAACCCATGTCCAATATTGCCCAATACTTTCAACGGCTGTGAGAAACCAAAGTTGCTCCAGTTCCAAAGGGGTTCTGTCGGACATGTCTGTCAACATTAGTCCCATCCGCTGCTGATTCCGTGCTTGCAAATCAGCAACATTGCAGCCTGGACATTGCGCGTGGATCCAACTCTTTCTAGGCAGCCTCCCAACCAACAGCTGCAGATGCGGAGACTGGGGTGTGACAGAATTAGACACCCTGCACAGTTACACCCGCAATATGTAAAATTTCATTGCAATATATATCACGGAACATTTTGCATTCATGCTTTCATGTATATAACTCAATCTTTGAAAAATAAAATACAATTTTGGAAAATATTTTCCTTTAAAATAGAGGTTGAACCTGTGGGTTTGTCTTAATTGGATTAAGCCAGGTAATCTGGATGCTTCGATATATATTAGTTTTGATATGTGAGAGAGAAAGCGTGCATTTGCATTTTTTTAACTGAGCATTCAGGAAGTGCGGTGAAAATTGATGCCTTTCTAGCAGCTACCAAGCAATATTTTTTCATTACTACTAAAATTGATATTACGAAAGGGGTTTCATTGTTAAAATGTGAAGTTCAGAGAGGTTTTTGATACAATGTGAATTAACGTTCGGCGGGTTTGAAAGGTATAAATTCAACAGCTTTCGGGTGTGCAGAGCAGAGGTAATGTCTGGTCAAAAGGCAAATGTAAGCCTCCAACTGTCTCCACAGTGAAAAGAACCTCATTCTGATTTCATAAGGTGACAATGCTTTGCCTGTTGTTTGGTTAAGTTTATGTTGCTGTTGCCTTAATGGAGATCAGTTTGGGAATTTGTAAAAAGTTCAGATAGTAGTAATTTGTAGCTATGTGTACATACATTTTGACCTATGTAAATTAATAAAATGTTTCATTTAGGTTAATGTAAAGATTCGAGAACTGGTGGCCTGATTCCTGAGCTTGGAGTCGCATCTCAGTCATAACAGTTAAAATGATAGGTTATGACAGTTCTTTAAAGTTTCCCTCTGGGATTTTAAAATAACTCAGCTTTACCAACTGAATCAATCATAACAGACCCACAGCATTGTGGCTGACGCTGGAGTGAAATGTCTGAACAGGCCATTCATTCGAATGTGGCTCAGCACCACATTATCAGGGGCAATGAGGGATGGGCAATAACTGCTGTCTTGCCCACATTATAAGAAAGATTAATATATACACAAACAAAAAAAGGCCACGATTTCATGGAATAATGAAGGAATTCGTTCAAAACATGCTGCTTGACCCTTCTCTCTATAAGCGCCATTCAGTTTTCTCAAAATTATTTTTTTTACATCACCGTTCAGAAAAAATGAATAATTTTGTCTGTAAATGCTGATGATTGATCTTTAAGATTGTATATCGCTGAGTCAAAACTACAAATTAGGGAGTATATAACCTGCTGTACCATTACAGAACATAGGAATGTAGAAACACAAAATAACATTTATCCCTAAGGGACAAATCGTTTATGATAAGTATGTATATAAACTCTGGCACTACCTTAACTCGGGTATTCTGTCCAATTATGGGCACCACAATTTAGGAAGAATGTGAAGAATTCACAGAAGGCTCAGAAAATATTAACGAGGATATTTCCAAGGATGAGGAGCTTTGGTTATGTGGAGAGATTGAAGAAGCAGGGGTTGATCTCGTGAGAGACTAGAAGGTTAAGAGAAGACCCGATAGGCATATTCAAAGTAATTTGTGATGCAGAGGGTATAGAGCGAGATAAATTGCTCTTTTCGTGGAATGATCGAGAGCCAAAATGCATGGGTTTAATGTAATTTGCCAAAGAAGCAATGACGCCATGAGGAGAAAGTTTTGTTTCAGGAAGAGAGTGGTTGGGATCAGCAACGCACTGTCTGAGTGTGTGATGGAGGGAGGCTCTATAGTACTTCTTGGATAAGCAGAGCTTAAGAGCGAAATATTCCGTGTTATGTTAAAGCGTGGAGGAGGCAACTTGCTCAGTTACACCTTCAAAGAGGTGACACGGAAAGACAGGGACAAATGGCCTCCTTCTGTGCTGAAACCACTCTATGATTCAAGCCTGTTCTACCTTTCACTGAGATCACAGCTGATCTATGACCCAATTCTTCATTTTACTTTTGTCCCATAGATCATCAGATATCAATAGATATACCATCGTCAAATTAATAATTAACAAATAATTCAGCATCAGTTCTGATTTTTGGGAGAGATGTCTAAACTTTAGCATCACTTTGTGTTTAGAAGTTTCTCATCCCTTTGCTTATGAAATATCTTGCCCTAAACTCTGGTATAATGCACCCCCTACTCTTAGCCTCCCCAAATGAGGAAAAGAGTTTTCCCTCTATCTACCAATATGATTCCTTGATTTAAAAAAAAAAAATCATTCATGGGATTTGAGCATCGCTGGCTAGGGCAGCATTTATTGCCCATCGCTATTTGACCTTGAGAAGGTGGTTTTGAGCTGTCCTCTTGAATCGCTGCAGTCTGTGTGGTGTAGGGACACCCACAGCGCAATTAGGCAGGGAGTTCCAGAGTTATGAACCAGCGGCTGTGAACGAATGGTCGATATATTTACAAGTCAGGATGGTGATTGGTTCGGAAGGGAAATTCCAGGTGGTGGTGTTACCATGTGTCTGTTGCCCTTGTTCATCTAGATTATAGCGGTCGTGGGTTTGTAAGGTGATGTCGAAAGTGCATTTATGAATTCCAGTAGTGCACATTGTAGCTGTTACACACTGCTGCCACTGTGCGTCAGTGGTGGACGGAGTTGATTTTTGTGGATGGGTTGCCAGTCTAGGGCTGCTTTGTCTTGGATGGTATCCAGCTTCTTGAGTATTGTTGGAGCTGCATTCATCCAGGCAAGTGGGGAGTATTCCATCACACCTCTGACTTGTGCCTTGTAGATAGTGGACAGGCCCTCGGGAGTCTGGTTGTGAGTTATTCGTCACAAGATTCCCAGCCTCTGACCTGCTCTTGCAGTCACAATATTTATATGGCTGGCCCAGTTCAGTTCCTGGTCAACAAATATCTTGATAACAAATCGATCAGATAAACTTTTGATCTTCAAATATCAAGGGAATGTGACCCTAGTTTATATTTCCTCTTAACTTAATGCATATGACCTGGGTACCATCCTATAAAATGTACCCTGCATGACATCCTCAGGTGCCCTTAATGTTCACTGCTCTAATCCGCTGTGTCCCCACTGCCTACAATTATCCAGCATAATCAGATTAGATGCTATGTCCTATGTAGTTTTCATTTTGCACTTCATCAATATTGATCATTTCTCTCATTTCTGAGTGAGTTTGTACATTGTCAGAGGAGTTGTGTTGAATTGGTGCTACTTACTGTTTTTATCACAGTCCACATCAGCGGAAGAGGCTGGAATGGAACACATTGTAAGGGAACAAAACGTGAAGAATCGCGTTAGAATATTGCAGCATTAGAATATTGCTTCAAAAAACGTTGCAGAGAAGCAGGTTTAAAGTAATTCACAAAATCAAACAGTAATGACAAGTGAAAACATTTTTTTTAAAGAATTTTCTGATCTGGAACCCACTGTAATAACAGTTAAAGGGAAGAGCTTCAATGGAATCTTTCAAAAGGAAATTACATAAACATTTAAAGGGAACATTTGCAGCGCTTTATGAAAGAGCAGTTGAGTGGGATGATTCAGACAACTCTTTAAAAATACTGACACAGCTCTGATCGGATTAGGGCTGAAAAAAAATACAAAACAATTTTGTAATACTCAGCAGAGCTGGCAGCATCTGAGGAGTGAGAAACACAGTTAATATTCGACTCCGTATGACTCTTCTTCTGAACTTAAGACAAGCAGGAATGTGATGGATATAATACTGTTTAAGAGGGGATGGAGCAGGTGGAGCAAGATAGAAGGTCAGGGATAGGTGAGAGCTCTGGAGAGATTGGCAATGTTGTCATGGACCCAAGGCAAATGGAGTGTTAATGATTATGTTAAACACTAAAGGAGGAGCTGATAGTTGCAGAAACGTAATACTTCGGGATGTGTTAATAGCAGAACAACTGACCGTGCTGTGTGAAAACATAACATTGAAACACGTGACAGATGGCCCTGTGGGTGGGGTGTGTGATGTCAGGGAAAAAGTATAAAAATTGAACAAATAAATGACAGAATAAATGCATTTAAAAATGAGTAAATAAACAAAAACCGATTATAAAGGGGATTAGGGTTGTTGTGTCTCGAGGATAAACACGAAAAGTAATAGTTAGGCCAGAGAACATAATACAGCGTTTTAATTCCTATATACCTGTCTGACCTACGGTTCTGTAACTGAGTGTATAAAGTTAAGGTCAATAAATAAGCAGTAGAGAGGCAGGAGACCTGAAATATATCAAATGGTGGTTAGGTTATGCAATGTCCTGCCGGAGTCAGTGTCGGAGGCAACATCCGTGAGAAAGCTGTTGAAAAAGAGGAAGTGCTTTAAACGTTCCACGCAGAGAGAAAAAAAAAAGTCAATTTGTAAAGAGGAATTAGGAGAGAGAATCAGAGGGGGAGAGAGAGAGATGGAGAGACACACAGAGAAACAGAGAGAGGTAGAGAGAGGCGGAAAGAAAGATTGAGGGAAAAAGACAGACAGATAGACAGGCAGAAAGAGAGAGGGAGGCAGGCAGATAGAGGGCAGAGAGAGAGAGATGGGGGAGAGCTCGAAAGACACAATGAGAAACAGGAAGAGTGAGAGAAACACAGACAGAGGGACTAAGGGAGAAAGTCAGACAGAGAGACAGGCAGATAGAGGAAGGTAGAGAGAAGAGAGAGAAATAAAGAGGGAGAGAGAGAGAGAAAGGCAGAGAGACAGGCGATAATACATCATCAAGAGAGAGAGAATGAGAGAAATGCAGAAAAAGATAGGCACATAGCGGGAGAACAGAGATAGAAGGAGACAGGGAGCCAGTGAGAGGAAGATAGAGACAGAAAGACCGAGAGAGAGAGAGAGGGAGAAACAGGAACAGCGGCAGAATGAGTGAGAGGAAGAGAGAGACAGAGAGAGGCCCAGAGAAAGTTAAGAGAGGGAGAGAGAGAGAGAGAGAGAGAGAGAGAAAGGAGAGAGAAGGAGGGAGAGAGAGAGAGAGAGAGAGAGACAGAGGGAGAGAGAGAGTGATAGAAAGAGAGACAGAGAGAGATAGATAGAGAGAGAGAGAGAGATAAACGCCACAGAACCAAGGGCCTGATTGTGGAAAGGGCAGGGCAAATGGAGGGAGCAAGTGGAGGAGGACAGAGGAGTGTGGAGTTAGGGGGAATATAGCAAACTCAGTTATAAATGGTTAGAAATGAGGAAACCTAACTAGAAGTTACGAAAAGTTACTCAGCATTACCAGAAATACACAGATGTGATCACTACATTTCAGTGTTGCACCGACTTCTGCTAACAGTGAATATCTATAGTTAGGGGCAGTTATGAACACATTTCAAAAATGACACAAATGTTGATGGGGGATGGGGGATGGCCATTAATTCTGAACGTTATAGGAAACTGCAATTGGATATTAATGGGAATAATGAATTATTAATTACTAATTAATGGTAAGTATGGGAATGAATGGCAGTTGGAATTTAAAGTCTGGAATGTGAGATTTTAGAGTTTTTAATTGGTACATTTTAACTGTTAAACGTTGTCTTGCATGCATTTTTCCTTTCATATATAAGGTGTGAACTTTCTCCCAATCTCTCTGATATAATTCCATCTGCACATTCTCCAACATTTTCTCCCTCTTGTGTTCATCCAGCTTCCGATAAGTGTACCCATGGTGTTCAACTCGGCCAGTCTGTGTGTTAACCAGTTCTACATTGCCCCTACTCTCTGGCGAAAGAGGTTTTCCCTAGCTTCCCTTATTGGACATTAGTATTTGTCTCATACTCATGGCCCCCTTGTTTTCTACATCTCCCCTTATTCACACTTCCACAATCTTAAAAACCTCAATCAGCTCACCCCTCAGTCTTCTCTCTTACAGGGGGAGGAGTTTCAGCCTGTTTACTCAACGCTGATAGCTTCACATTATGAGAGCTGCTTGGGTAAAAAAATGGGGCGAGAGCTGACAGATGTTATGGAGCGGGAACATTCTGGATGTTCAGATTCACAAGATATTGCAAATCAACACGTCAAGTTGAGAGAAAATTCAACACGAATGAAAAACTGATTGCGGGACAGGATATAGAGAGGTGAACTCTCGAGATGAAATGGTGAATCCATATATATCATGAGTAATAGCTCAAATAGAGAGTTATTGACAGTTTCAGTAGACACTCTATGGAAAACATGCCTTGGCAATAGAATTCCTAGTTTCGAGGATAGTGTAGGAGAGGTTGTATAAGAGATGAACTCTCAACATGCGATGGTGAACCAATATAAATGATTAATAGAAGATCCAATAGAGTTATCTGTGCAGTTTAGTTGGAATAAGGTTGTTGGAACAGAGAGATATAGTAGGTCTTGGATAGCTTAGAATATGCTCGCAATGAGGAAACAGCAGTATGAATGTAGATGTGGACAAAATGAAAGCGTTTTATTTTGAATGGTCATTTGTTAAGGCCATTTCAATTCATTGAGGGACCGGGCTGAGTAGGAAAAACAAATAGATTATTTCGATTGAAAACAAAAACAAAAACAGAATTACCTGGAAAAACTCAGCAGGTCTGGCAGCATCGGCGGAGAAGAAAAGAGTTGACGTTTCGAGTCTGCATGACCCTTCGACAGAACTTGAGTTCGAGTCCAAGAAAAAGTTGAAATATAAGCTGGTTTAAGGTGTGTGGGTGGGGGGCGGAGAGAGAGAGAGAGAGAGGTGGAGTGGGGGTGTGGTTTTAGGAACAAACAAACTGTGATAGAAGCAGATCATCAAAAGATGTCAACAACAATAGTACAAAAGAACACATAGGTGTTAAAGTTAAAGTTGGTGATATTATCTAAACGAATGTGCTAATTAAGAATGGATGGTAGGGCACTCACGGCATAGCTCCAGTGGGGGTGGGGAGAGCATAAAGGATGTAAAAAAATAAATAAATAAATAAATAAAAATTTTAGTAATGGAAATAGGTGGGAAAAGGAAAATCTATATAATTTATTGGAAAAAAAAGAAAAGGAAGGGGGAAACAGAAAGGGGGTGGGGATGAGGGAGGGAGCTCACGACCTAAAGTTGTTGAATTCAATATTCAGTCTGGATGGCTGTAAAGTGCCTAGTCGGCAGATGAGGTGTTGTTCCTCCAGTTTGTGTTGGGCTTCACTGGAACAATGCAGCAAGCCAAGGACAGACATGTGGGCAAGAGAGCAGGGTGGAGTGTTAAAATGGCAAGCGACAGGGAGGTTTGGGTCATTCTTGCGGACAGACCGCAGGTGTTCTGCAAAGCGGTCGCCCAGTTTACGTTTGGTCTCTCCAATGTAGAGGAGACCACATTGGGAGCAACAAATGCAGTAGACTAAGTTGGGGGAAATGCAAGTGAAATGTTGCTTCACTTGAAAGGAGTGTTTGGGTCCTTGGACGGTGAGGAGAGAGGAAGTGAAGGGGCAAGTGTTGCATCTTTTGCGTGGGCATGGGGTGGTGCCGTAGGAGGGGGTTGAGGAGTAGGGGGTGATGGAGGAGTGGACCAGGGTGTCCCGGAGGGAGCAATCCCTACGGAATGCCGATAGTGGGCGTGAAGGGAAGATGTGTTTGGTGGTGGCATCATGCTGGAGTTGGCGGAAATGGCGAAGGATGATCCTTTGATTGCGGAGGCTGGTGGGGTGATAAGTGAGGACAAGGGGGACCCTATCATGTTTCTGGGAGGGAGGAGAAGGCATGAGGGCGGATGCGCGGGAGATGGGCCGGACACGGTTGAGGGCCCTGTCAACGACCGTGGGTGGAAAAGCTCGGTTAAGGAAGAGGGAGGACATGTCCTCCCCCTTCCTTAACCGAGGTTTTCCACACATGGTCGTTGACAGAACCCTCAACCGTGTCCGGCCCATCTCCCGCGCATCCGCCCTCAAGCCTTCTCCTCCCTCCCAGAAACATGATAGGGTCCCCCTTGTCCTCACTTATCACCCCACCAGCCTCCGCAATCAAAGGATCATCCTTCGCCATTTCCGCCAACTCCAGCATGATGCCAACACCAAACACATCTTCCATTCACGCCCACTATCGGCATTCTGTAGGGATTGCTCCCTCCGGGACACCCTGGTCCACTCCTCCATCACCCCCTACTCCTCAACCCCCTCCTACGGCACCACCCCATGCCCACGCAAAAGATGCAACACCTGCCCCTTCACTTCCTCTCTCCTCACCGTCCAAGGACCCAAACACTCCTTTCAAGTGAAGCAGCTTTTCACTTGCATTTCCCTCAACTTAGTCTATTGCATTTGTTGCTCCCAATGTGGTCGCCTCTACATTGGAGAGACCAAACGTAAACTGGGCGACCGCTTTGCAGAACACCTGCGGTCTGTCCGCAAGAATGACCCAAACCTCCCTGTCGCTTGCCATTTTAACACTCCACCCTGCTCTCTTGCCCACATTTCTGTCCTTGGTTGCTGCATTGTTCCAGTGAAGCCCAACGCAAACTGGAGGAACAACACCTCATCTTCCGACTAGGCACTTTACAGCCATCCGGACTGAATATTGAATTCAACAACTTTAGGTCGTGAGCTCCCTCCCCCATCCCCACCCCCTTTCTGTTTCCCCCTTCCTTTTCTTTTTTTGCAATAAATTATATAGATTTTCCTTTTCCCACCTATTTCCATTATAAAAAAAATATATATATTTTTTTTACATCTTTTATGCTCTCCCCACCCCCACTAGAGCTATACCTTGAGTGCCCTACCATCCATTCTTAATTAGCATATTCGTTTAGATAATATCACCAACTTTAACTTTAACACCTATGTGTTCTTTTGTACTATTGTTGTTGACATCTTTTGATGATCTGCTTCTATCACAGTTTGTTTGTTCCTAAAACCACACCCCCACTCCACCTCTCTCTCTCTCTCTCTCCGCCCCCCACACACACACCTTAAACCAGCTTATATTTCAACTCTTTCTTGGAATCGAACTCAAGTTCTGTCGAAGGGTCATGCGGACTCGAAACGTCAACTCTTTTCTTCTCCGCCGATGCTGCCAGACCTGCTGAGTTTTTCCAGGTAATTCTGTTTTTGTTTTTGTTTTGGATTTCCAGCATCCGCAGTTTTTTTGTTTTTATTTCAATTGAAGTTCTTTCCAGGGGATACTTGCCATGATTAGGTGAGATATAAGATTTTAGATCAGGGAGGCTATACTGGAAATGGATGAAACACTCGTAAGGACACAACCGGAATACTGCAAGCAGTTACTGTCACCAACACTACAGGGAAGTTGTGATTGTGCTGTCGAGGGTATGTAGGAAATTTAATGTTGCCTGGAATGGAGGTTATTATTTATTGCAGAATATTCCATAGGGTCTGCTTGTAGTCCTTTGGACAGAGGAGTCTGAATGGGAACCTTGTTAGCAGTGTACACAAAAGATGAGGGGCCCAAACAGAGTGCCTGGATCGGAAACCCCTGCACTCCCCTTGGATGTGGGAACTGAGTGGGTGTTGATGGGGGGTGGGGTGGGGTGGGGGAGGGGTGTTTGGGGAGGGGAGGGTGGTGGCGAGGCATAGATACAAGGTATTGGGGAGAAGGCTTAGAGGAAATTCAAGGGGATTTTTTAAGATAGTTGGAATCTGGAACCCTCAGCCTGCAAAGTGGTAGAAGCACAAACCCTTACTACATTCGAAACAAATACATGTATTTGAGCTTCTTCTGTCATTAGATGCAAGGATAGAGGGAGGAGCTGGACAGTGGGATTATTTTGTCTGGGCCAATCCAAGCTGCAAAACTCCACCAGTATATGATCCAATGAAGTGACGGAGGACCTGAAACAAGGAGACACGCAAGGATGTCCACTATTCCATTTTTTTTTAAAAGCCAGGTGACATGCTAAATTTTACAGTGAGTGTTACAAGGTTGTGGATTACACCAGAGGAATTATTCACTGAAGAATGGACAACGTACTTAAAAACAAATCCTTAATCATTCATGGGATGTGGGCATAGCTAGCTGGCTCACCATTTATTGCCTATCCCTAACTGCCCTTGTTCAGATGGCTTTTAAGAGTCAATCACATTGTTGTGGGACTGGAGTCATATGTCGGCCAGAGCAGGCAAGGGCGGCAGATTGTCTTCCCTAAAGGGTATTAGTGAACCAGATAGGTTGATGATTTCGTGGTCATCATCAGACATTCAATCCCCCTCAGTACACGGACCAGATAAGTGACTGTAAAGCTCCTGGGAGCTGAGTGAAGGAATTTGGGATTAGCACAGGCTTTCGAGATTGTTCCTCTGCCTGATTGAAGGGTGAATGCCCACACGAATTCGTTAGCACCCAACCGTCTGTTTTCCTGTTGTCATCCCTGTAAATTGCTGATTCACTGAGTAACGAGTTACACATAAATTACAACCGAGTCAAGCCTTTCGGCAAAACACGTCATTGTTCATGTTTTTTTTAATCTCTCTACATACTTAGACTCCCCTTAACGATGTTACTTAACAGTCCAATGCCAGCATTTTAAAACAATGATCAGGCAATGGAATTGGTTTGGATGGGGCTTTGGGGGGGGGTGTTATGAGCGAGGGGATTTTTAGAATTAGACAGCTGGTTAGTAGCACAATGACTGTCTTCAAAATGAGAAAGCCGATAACTTCCTGCAGTGAGCAGTGATTAACCGAGCGTGTGGAACTGGCCAGTGACCTGGTGAGTGGTAGTGTGGGGTGGTTGGGGGGGGGGGGGGGGGGGGGGGGAGGGAGGGGGGGGCGGGGGGAAGAGGGGGCTGGGGGTAGACCTCCCCAAAAAAGGGTAGAGGAGGGCCAGGCCGAATGGAAAAAGAGAAGGAGGTTATGAGTGAAGGGAGAGCTCTTTCACATATAGGGCCCAGGGGCGTTAGGTCGGATTGGGAAAGGTGATGGGACAGGAACTAAGGAGAAAATCCTTCCGAGAGCGGACACAGGGGCCAAGGGGCTGCCTGGTCAATGGGACCAAGGGAAAGACCTCGAACAAAGGGGGCAAAGGGCTGGCGAGTCTAATTTGGGAGAATGCACCATGCAAGAAGAGTTTGGGAAAAAAATCGTTCAGGGAAGTGACCTAATGAATAGGAGCAGTAGGAGGCCATTCGGTCCATCGAGACTGCTGATCTGAATGTGGCCTTAACCCCACTTCTCAGCCCGTTCCTTGGAACTCTCGACATCCTTTTCAATGAAAATATCTT
Source organism: Carcharodon carcharias (assembly GCF_017639515.1). Lineage (NCBI taxonomy): Eukaryota > Metazoa > Chordata > Chondrichthyes > Lamniformes > Lamnidae > Carcharodon > Carcharodon carcharias. The sequence continues at coordinate 1,160,132 of NC_054505.1, read as the reverse complement.
CACAACTCAGCATTCAAATATTCACTGACCCTACCACCACTGCTCTAGGGGGAGAGAATTCTACACAATCTGACTACCCCCTAAGAGAAGAAATTCCTCCTCATTGCCATTTTAAATGAAAACCCCTCCTTGCCTGAAATTGTCCTCCCTAGTTTTAGATTCGTGTTGAGGGGGCGGTTTGGATTCGGCTTCACAGGGTAAATGATCTGGGGGAGTCTAGAAAACTGTGGGACACAATTGTAAATTAGCACCCCCCCCCCCCCCCCCGCCATGTAAGACGGAAATGAGGGGCACTTTTTCTCTCAGGTGGTCGTCAGTCTGTGGAATTCTCCACTCCCCACCTTTCCCTCCCTCCCACCCACCAGCACCAACTCTCCCACCAAAAAAGCAGTGGAGGCTGGGGCATATAATAAACTCATGGCTGAGTTAGACAGGTTTCTGATCGACCAGGAAGTCTTGCATGACGGGGTGGTGTTTTATCTGAATTTTCACATTACCAGTAGTCCTGGTTTTGTATGTAATGACTGAAGGGGCAATGATTTTAAATATAGATCAATGGTAATGATCGGGTATTACTTTTAACAGGCAGGGTGCTATGAACACAATAACTTTTTTTAACTGAATCAGCCAACGCTCAGAAGCTGGGATTAGATGAACTTTTGAAGGAAGGAACAATACAGAACTTGTAAACGGCGAGTGAGGGGCTGAGCAAGGAGAAAACACTCTTAATGATGGGGAACAGAGTGGGTGGGCCGAATGGTCAACAGGACAGGAGGGTAGGATTCAAGGGTGAGTTTCCTTCAGGAGAGATCAAAGGTGGGCGTTGACTGGAAAGGGAAGGGGCAAGGTCAGTGGGATGAAGGGAAAAGGGTTTTTCTTTTGCCCCCATAGTGCGAGCACAGGGGAGATGGCCCGAATGGGGAATTGGAATGAGGCCAATTGGGGAACTGTTTTAGAGACGGGGCACTCCCTGGCTCATTCAGTCCTCCACAGCAAAACTCAATGAATGTTAGTTAAAGAGCTTTCTTGGATGTTGTAGTCGGCGACACAATAAACAACTGAGCAAAGATTGGCTTTATGAAATCTTTCTACGTTTAAAAAAAAACAAGTGTACACCCGTAGAAGTATAGCTCAGTGCCCTATGGATGTGTTGGTTGGGGACACCTAAGGGACAAAGGAGGAAAACTCCCATTAAACTACCAATGTCGCTGCATATAGCATTGAAATACAGTTGAGATCTCGGGGCAAGGACAGACAACATCATCTTGAATTTGTACAGCGCCTATCCCTTTGATGAATGTCGTTATGTCAGTCACAGGTACATAATTAGACCAATAACAACAGAACTCTGAAGTCAGGGTCTCTAACTGATCAAAAGGGAGGACTTTTAAGGCGCCATTTCAAGCAGGTGAAGAAATATCTGAGGCTTAGCGAGCGGATTCCAGAGCGTGAGCACAAGGGGATGAACTAATCGACACTAGTATGGAGGAAAGGCAAGAAAAACACCGTTCTGTGAGGGTTGTGCAGCTGGAACGCTGCACAGCGAACAAGAGGGTGAGAAGTGTCGGGGCTGCAGGAGGTTTATAGAAATAGGGAAGGAGGGGGCCGAGGCGCCATGGAAGGATTTGGAACAGGAGGGCGAGAATTGAAGGGGCTGGAGGGGGTTACAGATATACGGAGGGAGGGTGCATTGGGCCACGGAGTGATTTGGAACAGGAGGGGGAGAATTGTACGGGCTTGAGGGCATTACAGAATTTGGGAAGAAGGGGGCGAATAACCATTGATGGATTTAGAAGGGCGGTGGTTGAGAATTGTCTGGGCTGGAGGAGGTTAGAGAGATAGGGAGGCGGGTGCGAAGGCCCATGGAGGGATTCGAGCAGGATCATGAGAATTGTAAGAGCTGCAGCAAGTTACAGAGACAGAGAGGTTGCCAGCAGCCTTGAAGTTTAAACAGAGGAATGAGAATTATAAAATCGAGTTGCAGGACAGAGGCAGCATAGATGAATCTTTGGAGGCTTTAATTTCAGAAACCGACCAGCAGAAAGCTGGGACACCTGAGATAGAAAAAGCAAAGTAGACATGTCTGAGGTCAGCATTTAAACTTCAAAGAAATAGGGTATTGGAGTTTGCATTATCTTAGAAACAATGGTTCGAATTTAGCTGCAGCTTTCTCATTCTAGCCATTTCCACGGAATTTAAGAATAAATTAACTATTTTCAACACCTCATTCATTACCAACTACAGAAATGAATGGAGACTTACTATTCGTCAGCAGAATTGATAAGGCCACCATCTGGAGAATCGATTTGAAGCGGCAGGCAGGCATTTTGTAGCAATGCTCTGATTGACTGTTCCTCTGACCGAGACCTGAGGCAAGATATAGAAGGGCCAAGATCGTGTCAGAACGGATATTCGTGGATTGATCATGACGTGATGGATTAGAATACTTTTTTTTAGAGAAGAAGTGAGTTTCATGGTAGTGCTGAGGAAGTAAAGTTGTGAAATAAAAAATGGTTTCCTTGTGTGCACTCTTGCAGAGTGAGTGCTGGAAGTAACAGCCCTTTTCTGGGCCCCATTTGCAGAGTGATTGCTTTTTTTAAGTGATCTGGAGAGAGTGCAGCCTCTGGAAGCAGCCAGTCGCATAGAGGAACGCCTCCCCACGCTGGCTGTCCCTGCTGCTGCTGTCCCTGATGCTGTTGCTGTCGGTGATTGTCCGCATTCAAACTATCAAAATAATGAATCCCCCCACCTTCCACACCAAGATCAAGCACAACCGGGGCGAAAATCCCAGCTGGACTGTAGGTGCTACGCATTTCCTGGGCGCCATTTCTGACCTGAACCCTGGTGCTAATTTTCATTGCCCCGGTAATCATTTAAATCACAACTGACTTCACGAACACAGATTATCTGCTCATCATCCCATTGCTACTTCTTTTCTCATTTAAAGTCATGGAGGTAGGGGTGGCTTGCTTTGAAAATGGACACTCTAATATTAAAAAGAGTTGCATTGGTCACGCTCAGTTTGAAATCTCATTTGAGGGCTTGCAGCCAATGAAGGGCTTTTGCAATGCAATCTCTGTTCTAATGTAGGAAATGAGGAATCCACTGTATGCACAGCATGCTCCCAGAAACAGCAACCAGATCATCTCTGGGAGACAGTCGTGTAGTCTTTATGTCACTCGTCTGATGAGCCAGAAATCCAGATTTAGGCCCTCGGGAAGAGTGTTAGAATCCCACCACGACCTCAGTAAATAAATGTGGAATGGAAAGTTACCCACAGTAAGGGTGACCATGGCAACTGGCACCGATTTATTTTTAAAAAATGATTCATTCTGACCTCCCTTCCATCATCAGTTCAGAAGTGGGGAAGTTCGCTGCTGATTGCACAATGTTCATCACCATTCGCTGAAGCAGCCCATGTCCAAATGCAGCAATATATCGACAATATCCAGGCCTGGGCTGACAAGTGGAAAATAACCCTCACATAAGCGCCAGACAATGACCATCTCCTGCAAAAGAGAAACTAACCATTGTCCTTTGACGTTCAATAGCATTGCCATCACTGAATCGCCCACTACCAATATTCTGCGGGCTACCATTGAACAGAAACTGAACTGGACTAGCTAAAAAATACGTTGGCTACAAGAAAATATCACACACTATGAGTTATGTAACGAGCAACTTGGCTCCTTATTCCTCAAAGCCTGTCCACCATCTACAAGTCAAAAGTCAGGTGTGTGATGGAATAGTCTCCGGTTGCCTGGATGAGGGCAGCTCCAACAACACTGAAGAAACTTGAAACCATCCAGGACAAAGTAGCCCGTTTGATTGACTGCCCTTCCATAACCATTAACTCCCTCCAGCCCTGACGCACAGTAGCAGCAGAGTTTACCATCTACAAGCTGCATTGCAGGAATTCACCAAGGCTCCTTCGACAGCACTTTCCAAGCCCTCGAACTCTAACATCTTGAAAGACAAGGACAGTAGATATTTTGGAACACCACCACTTTGAAGCTTCCCTCCAAGCCGCTCACCATCCTGATTTGGAAATATATCGCCATTCCTTCACTGCCGCTGGGTCAAAATGATGAAACTCAATCCCTTATAGCAGTCTGGTGTACCTACACCTCATGGACTTCAGCTGTTCAAGAAGGCAAGTCAACACCAGCTTCTCAAGGGGCAATTGGGCTTGGTCAATAAATGTTGCCATGGCCAGCGACGGTCTCATCCCTCGATTGGATAAAATAAAATAAATAAGTTCTAAAAAGAAGATAATCTACCTTTAGGAAGGGAAATCTACTCTCGTCAGCTGGTTCGGCTGACTTGCGGCTTTCGACCCATATGGATGTGAATGATTCTTAACTTCCCTCTGAAAGGGACTAGCAAGCTACTCAGTTCAAGGGCAATTAGGGATAATCTCCTGCCCTATCCCATGAAAGAATGAAAATAACGACCAGATAACCAGCTGTTGTGTGATCTTTTTTGAGGGATATTTATTTTGCAGGAACTGGATATAACTCCCCGGCTCTCCTTCGTCATAGTGCTTTGGGATCTTTTAAAATGAGACAATCAGACAGCTGGGGCCTCTGAATAAACGTGCCATCCATAAGACAGCATCGCCAACAGTGCAGCACTCCCTCAGTAAGGCTGAGAACGCTTCCCCTCATCTCAACTTCAAATCTGCTTAAACATCGCTGCACCTCTTTAAGGCCTCGAGTTTCTTTTTTTTAATGCACGGTGCTGAACTTGAAAACAACAGCACACAGAATTTTAACCCTTCTTCGCGGAAACGGCCAACCCCGCTCTTCTCTCGGGTTTGTACATGCGCAGTCAGGCAGCGGAAGACAGAAGTTGCTGTCAGTGACTCTCCAGGGAGGGCGCTGTTGAGCTGCTCCGAGAACCGGGGAACTCTTCCTGTCAAAGGGCCCAGACTCCTGTTCCCTGGCTCCTGTTCCCACTAAATTGCTGAGCACCCAACTTCCCATCCTGGCTCCCAGGTCAGTCATTATTGTTCATGGTTCTCTCCTCAGGCGCCATCTTCCGTTTCAAACTTGTTTAGTCATGTCACTTCTCAACAAAAGAGAAGAGATGATGAACTCTCTGCACCTGCAAGACACCGCCCCCATCTCCAACCTCCCTCTCCTCTCCTCTTGGGGTTGCCACCTTCAAAACATTTGTCCATCATTTCTGGAGTTCCATGTTTCAAATTCTCCACGTGGGATGCAGTCCCTGTTGCCAACTCGAAATGGGATAGTAGGGAATTCACAAGCGACCCCATACGTGAATGTGACAAGGGTAAATTATGCATAATTACCTGTGTAACTGGGAAATGGGAGATACGTGGAATTTCTTCACAGAACAGGCACTGAACTGCAGAAATAAAAACTAAAAGTAATGCTGGAAAAATCTCAACAGGACTAGCAGCATCTGGGGAGAGGGAAACAGATTTAACGTTTTACCTTGAATATGACGATTCTTTTGATATGAGGAGTGTTAGAATGTTGAACGCAAGGTGAGGGGAAGGTGGAGCAAAAAGAAAGAAGGTCACGGACTGGTTGGAGGGCTGGGAAAATTAAATTACAGGGATTCCATGAAACAAAAGGCAAAGGGAGATGGAATGGCAGTGTTAAAGGAACAAGGCATTGGCCCAGAGCAGCTGTTAATAGCAGATTAAAGTAAGCGCTGCCAGAAAGCAAAATAGCAGAATGTGTTAACAGGAGAATAAAGGTCAGTGCTGCTTGAAAGCAAAACAAGATAACAAGATACAAACTGGAAATCCGGCAAAATAGTACAAATGGAGAACAGAGTCGATGGTCGGAAGCTGTTGAGTTCAGTTTCGAACCCATAAGGCTGGAAAACACCTATTTGGAAGATGAGGTCCTGTTTCCCGAGTTTGTGTTGTTCTTCACTGGAACATTGCAACCGGCCGAGGGCAGAAATGTGAGCATGAGGGCAAGATGTTGAAGTGGATTACCAGCAGGGTCAGGGCCATGATTGTGGACTGGGCAGACATATTCCACAAAGTGAATCTTCCAAAAGTAGAGGATTGCACAGTACCGGCAGCGAATGCAATGGATTAATTTCATATTTCCTTTGTTCTTTCATGGATTGTGGGTGTTACTGGCAGGATTAGCTTTTGTTACCCATCCCTAATTGCCCTTGGACTGACTGGCTTGCTGGGCCATTTCAGAGGGCAGTTAAGAGTCAACCTCATACATATGGGTGGAAAGACACAAGTAGGCCAGTCCTGATAATGATGAAGGGTTCCATTCCCTGAAGGATGTTAATGAACCAGATGGGATTTTACAGTAATCAGTGGCGGGTTCATGGTCACCATCACTGGGGGACGAGTTTTCAATTCCACATTTTGGTGCCTACATTTCGATTTGAACCCGTGTCTCCATTGGATGAGCCTGGGGCCCAACAATGCTAGTCCAATTACATTACCACTATTACCCTTCGTGAGTAGATGAGGGACAAGTAAATAGTTGTTTCACATGAAAGGAGTGATTTTACTTCATAGAAGATCAGGCTCGAAGAGTTAAACTACAAATAGGAATTTGTGTTTGTTTATGTTCCCAGCATTCACATGTGGGGATGTGGCTCAGTGTTAGGGCACATGCTTCGCATGTATGGTGTCACGGGGACGATCACAGGCATATCTACTTAAACATTTGAATGTAGCGTTGCACAGCCTCACGCCTTTGCACACAGCCATGGTAAACTCGCTTCATATGTGCAAAAAAGCGAACATTCGCCATCAACCTAATTCAATGAATGTTCCACCATCTGGTGGAATGGCTTCCAAGTAGACCTGCTCACATAAGCAGAATAGCACCTGTCATTTTTCATTGAGACAACCGGGAAGACACACAGCCACACGTTTGTGCCTCAGTCTTTTGTCTGTTTGTTGCTTCAAGACACTCAGAATTCAAACACTCGTTCAGCAGAGTCCATGTCCTCTGCTACACAGTGCCTGGGAGTTTGTGAATCGCTCCAAGTTGATAAATAACTCACCCAGAGTATGCTGTCATGTTCTCGGCAGCACTCTTGAGGAAGGATGCGAAGGTTTCAGAATGGGTTGCAACAAGGTTATTACCAGTGTCGCTCCAGAGACAATGGGCTTCAATTCCGAGAAGTTGGTGCCAAGTCTGGGAATTTTCCCCTTCGAGGAGGGGATGTTGAGAGGAGTATTGACAGAGGCGTTCAAAATCACGAGGGACCTGGACAGAGTTGATGGGAAGAAAGAACGCCCAGTGTTTGAGATGTAGGGAGGGTTTGACATCCATGAATGTATTATGGGCGATTGTATCGAGGTTGGGCTGATTGTATCGAGATTGGGGTGATTTACCGAGGTTGGGCTGATTGTATCGATACTGGGGATATTGTATCGAGATTGGGGTGATTTTATCGAATTTGGCGTGATTGTATCGAATTTGGGGTGATTGAATCGAGGCCTTGGTCTTGATGGAAACCTGGACATGGGAGGGGGGCACATTCTCTGGGTAGATGGCACCTTCCCTATGAACGAAGCCTCCACCTTTCCCTTTCCCATCCATACAGCCCAGTCTGTCATGGCGCCCGACTGGCACTTATATCCATATCGCACCTTGGTCTGTCCTTTCACTTCTCTCGCACTTTCTCTTTTTTAGGCAATCTCACTGTGTTCCTCCCTCTCATCCAAATTTCCCCTTTGCCAGCCCTCACCAAATTATCATCAAAGGATTGGCACCTAGATATCTTCACTGCCGCTCTCCCTCAGCCAAGGCAATGTGCGACTTCTCACCTCCCGTGACTGCATTTCCAATTCCGTGTATTTTCTCTCCTCTGTGCTCGCTGCCCTCTTATGCTCTCTGTACACGTGTCTCGATGGAAAGTAACCAAACAGTATCACGGTCAGTCTCTTGGCCTTGTTATCTTCGATGTCTTGCTCTCTATTAAAACCATGACTTTCCTCACGCCGCCCATTCTCCTGGTACAGCTCCTATGTCCGCTTAACTGCAAGGGACACATACCTGAAAGGATATGGTGGGTGTTTGGTTGAGTTGTCCACTGCTGGGTTGTGCCTGGAGCATGTAGAACAATACAAGTGCCATCTCTCATCGAATAAAACCATTCACCCTTCTAGGACCATACTGGGATACACAGATAACGCCGGACTTCCTTTCCCTAATCCGTAACTTATTCTGAAGCACTCTCACCTGCCTCCACACTCATCTCCAAAAACAATTGTGAGGAGCTGATGGAACTCTTCGTCATTAAGTTTGGGACTCTCTAATCATTTGCCTTTTCCCGTGCAAGCATATTCTGCTATTTTGCTCTTAGACAGCGCCCGCTTTTATTCTGACATTATCACCTGCTCCGGGCGATTGCTTTGTTCCTTTAATACAATCATTAGCACTCGCTTTGCCTTGTGTTCAATTATGCCCTTTTCATTCAATCTATCCATCCTTTCACATATCCCTGACCTCCTTGGGCCCAGACGTACCCCCGCCCCCTCATTCAACAACATAGAGATCATCACATCCCTATCCCTCCCTTCTGTTCGGAAGAAGACTCATTTTCGACTCAAAACACTAACTGTTTCTCTCTCCACAGTCGCTGCCAGTCCTGCAGAGTTTTTCCAGCTCTTTTTTTTTATATTTCAGTTTCCAAGGGCAGATTATTTCCTCCCTCTTTCTCCCCAACCACATTTCTAAATGTCTATTAGTTCAAAAGAGGCTCGTTGTTCCCTGTGGTTTAATGGTAGAGCGCGTGCTTTGCAGATGTGATGGCCCCGGTTCAATCCTTAACATACCCATGTTGCTAATTTCAGAGCTACAGTTCGGGGATTATTTTCAACCCTTTATCCAGAATTAATCTCCCATCATCCTCTCCTCATGCCTAGGAGACCCACCTTATCTTCCCTCCACTCTGTCATCAGCAGATGGCTGAAAACTCACTTCTCCTTCCTGGCTCCCATGTTGTGTGACATTCTTCACCGTTTTCTATCCTCAGACATGGTTCTTCTCTCCTGCGAAAGTGCTTCCGGCAACCCACTTGACCATCTCCCCTTCCCCCACCAAATGAATAGATGTGATCTCTGCATTTTTTCAAATCAGTGACCCCACCTCCAATCTCCCCGTCTCCTCCATCGACCATGAAGGTGCAGACCCCCATAACTGACTCCCACGCCCTTAAAGCGGCTTCCAACATTACTGAATCGCGATGTTTCAATCTTTCCAACTGGGACTGTGCCCCTGTCACTGCATGGGAAGGGATCAGATCAGAGTGTAGATGAAATGACGTCTGACTCTGACAAAGATCAAAAATATGTCTACAAAATGGGACAGAGGCGGATAAATCGAGTTAGGTCCCTATAGATATAACTAAAAGTAGAACAGGCATGCAAAGCCGCCAGCATCTGGGAATGGAGCTCAGTGCTGAAGCCTGCGCATCGCGTGTATGCGGCCCGGAGATCCACCCCCGGCATCACCGATTCGCGAATTTTAAAGCAGAAGTGCGGAGATTCTGTTTAGAGCCCTCACTTTTAACAGCAAAGACATAGTCGCTTGTTTCACAGCTCGAGAAAACCCCATGAATTAAGTCCCGTCCACCATTCTCTCGACACTTTTCACCCAGCGCAGTCATCGTAAAAGCACCGTACTGCGGAACCTGGGAATCTAAAACAAAAACGGAAAATGCTGGGAAATCTCAGCAGGTACAACAGCCATCTGTGGAGAGTGAAACAGAGTTAACGTTTGGAATCCCTATGACTCTTCCAACAGAGGACGGCAGTGAGAAGTGACTGAGCAGCTTTCTGGGAGAAGGCGGCGCAATTTTCGCAACTCAGAAGGAGATCGAGGAGGACCCACTGTCAAAGAAAAGCCCCAAACATTACATTGCTGCACTGTTTCCATCCCTCGCTCCCCATTAAACCCAAAAAGTTTATCTTGGTTCTGAGTGAAATTTGTGACTGAATTTCTTTAATAAAACCCCTATAACTCAAGACCTAAACTGCCGGAGATCTGAGCTCTCTGTCAAAGGCTGGCATGGTTATGCAAGGCCCTGGAGGGAGGAACGAGCTGTACAGAAGTTTGGCGACACCTTCATTCAACTGCTCCGGAAAAAAAAAAACATGATCGGTTTACCTCCTGTATGTAACTCAATGCAGTTCACTGTGCGTTCCAGGTCAATATATCGAAATATATCCAAACATAATGTCACTATTAATTGAAACAAGCAGAGGAAGTGCACACTCCATTATGAGTCTGAAAGCAAAACTTTGACAATCTTGGAAACGAGACCTGAGTCAATTGTGATCCTCGAACCTTGAAACGTTCAACTAGTTACTCGCCAACAAACGATTCCCTCACGTTTCACATCTGCAAAACTACCAACAGAGTTCAACGTAAGAACTTTAGAGAGCGAGTTTTCACTTCCCACAAGGTACATGCTGCAGAGTTGTTCAGAATGTGAATGCAAATGCATTCATATTCCGGAAAAATGCAGTAAACTGAGAGGCAGACAGAGAGTAAGAGAGAGAAAGAGCTGGGGTGGGGGAGAGATAGAGAAAAGGACAGAGAGAGAGAGGTGATCCGTTCAATCAGTGTAGGCTGCAATCACCGCTAACTGACTATTTGTTGGTGCTGTGTACGTACAGCCCCTTGTCAATCCTATTACTGTGTCCCCATGAGTTCAAATAAGAGGGCGCTGGATGAAAGAATTGGAAAGGAGGAGGAAATAATTTAAATTGTTAACTGACTCTTTTAAGCTTAATCCGTTTATTTCCGTAAATTTAAGGTCGGAATTCAAAAATCGTTAAGAAGTGAAGAAAGTCCTTTAGGCGGGACGGTTTCAGCTCAATTCTGTCCCACTGAGGAGAGCAGGGAAGCCGCAAATTAACGTTATGAATACTCCCGTCGCCTTCCTTTCTGATGGTGGGTGAGAGAGTGCTGGAGCAAGATGGTGTGTGTGTGTGGGTGGGTAGAGAGGGGTGGGGAGGCGGGGGGACCTCAAAGTAATGGTTACCAGCTGCAATACAGCTCAATCTCTCCGTCACAATACACACCCTCGTGTATATTCGCTGCACAAAACAACAGGGGCTGCTCAATTGATGTTCCTGTTGAGGTTCAGTTTTTGATTGTTTGTTTTATTACATTTGGAAGTTGACACTGGAGTGTTTTAAATCGACACCGGGAGATGGAAATGAGGAACGATCCCTCCCAGATTGAGTGTTCCTGACCATGCTGAATGACTAACTCCCAAAGGCAAACATAATATGTCAGGTCGTTTTTCCTGCTTTATAGTCTTTTTGTAGCCGATTGAGCACGTGGTCATTGTTTTACTTTCGAAGGTTAACATTTTCTACCATGCAGCGATCACGTTCATATTTCACTCTATGCTGTACAAAATTTTGTAAAGTTGCTTTAACTGTCTTGACCAGCTCACTTCCGCCCAGCCTCTATTTCCTCTCTCATTGAAGGCTTCCTGGTTTGAACTTCTGAGCCTTGGAATAAAGCATTCAGCCGCCATTCCTTCCAGTTCTTACGTCTCGAAGCAGCTCGGACTGGAACATGGAGACAGGCGTCTGGTTACTGCTCTTTGGTGAGTCGTGAAGCATTTTTGTATTGGCACTATTGGCTTTCTGGCCTGTGTGGTGTATGATTGAGTGGCTAGCAAAGGTGGAGTGAGAATGAGACCTGAGGTGTCCACTCCCTGGTAGCTGACAGAATTAAAGCGACAACTGGTTTGGTGTGCATCATATCAGGTTGGATTATCAGTGTAGAAACTTGACTGTGTTGAATAATTGGTGAGGAATGGTGTGCGAGTGAATCTGCTTTTACTTTCCCGGAGTTGTGAGCGAGTTAGGTCAGAGAAGAGAATAGAGAGCGTGTCTGCTGCTGACAGTCACCTCCTAGCCCCATTTCAAAACGTGGATAAGTGGGTATCCTCTGAGGATACTGTCATCGCCCTGTTCTACACTTTCTGCAATCAGCCTGTTTCAATGGAAAACAGCGGCCGAGCTCAGACACCACACAGGTCCTTCCCACTGAAGGACAAGGTGGAGAGGCACTTGCTCTAGAACTGTGTTCAAGGGTAAGTCACCCCTTTCAGTTAAGAGAGAGGACGAGGTGGAGAAATCAAACACTAACGCTGCCGTTTGTGTCTGACTGTGTGTGTCACGAGTTCAGCTGGTTAACTTGGAGGATCCCTAGAGGCCTTGAGTTGAATTGAATAATGTCCAGTCCGTTACTGGAGAAACGGTGAATGTTTCGTTTACTGTTTTTCCTTATTTTTTGGACGGAACATGCTAAGGAGAAACATTACACAGATATGTTCAAAATCCTATTGATATTTCAAAGAGAGCACAGGGAGATCCTATTTCGTTTCGCAAATGTGCCCGTAAATATCAATGGAAACATTAAAATATCTGCCGAGTGGAAATTAGCACACACATTCTCACTTTGAGGGTTAGATTGACCTGGAATAGTCTTCCTGTAAGAAAGGTGGAAGCAGATTCGACCAGAACTTTGAGAAAGTATTTGAATGGAACGGATTAGTTACGGATATGAGGTTGGGATATGTGGAGAAAGTTGCAGAGCCAGAATAAGTAGGATGGTTAATGGCCTCCATCTGCCCTGCAATGTGTCAAAATCCTCTTCTGTACATTAAAGTAAGATTCACGGTCCAACATTTAGTTTTCGTTGTGTTTGAGATCTTCATCTAGGGGCATACTGACTCTACCAATGGGCCCGATTCCCCCGAGTCGCTGCCTGGAATCTCGGCTGATATTCACTCCTTTATACTTCCTCTCTGTTATTCTTCATGGACGCGCGCATGCGCAGTTGGAGGGTGAAGATCTGCCTCTGTCATCACTGCTCATCTCAGGTGACGCAACCCTTTCAGAGTCTGCACTCTTACATGAGCACCTAATGCTGTTGGAGGGCGGCCGTGGGGTTCACCTCCTGTCGGGATCGTGCATCTACAGGAGAAATAGTGAGAGAAATTGGAGAAGGCTTGTTGCCAAAAATCATTGAATATTTAATAAATGTCCTTTGGACACTTTGTGAACACAACCCCCTGCTTCCCGCCCCAACCACGCTCCAAACTGAGGTTACGTCCCGATTTCTTTGAACCAGCACTACTCCAAGTTAAAAATATTGACTTGTGCTATTCCGCCTTAGTTGATATTCCTGTTCCTTGAGTGCTGAACATTTTCCATGGTTTTCCATTCCTTTCCAACAGTGAAACTGAATTTGAGGCGCTTTGTGATATTTGTGATTCTGTGTAAAATATCTGGACACCTCAACATTGCTGGAGAGTAGACATCTTAAAATTAAACAGCAAAGGTCAAGTCTTTCAAAGACAGTGAATTAAGTATCTTCCACCCCAGGGCCATTCGCATAACTGTCAAAGGGAATAATCAGAGCCCTGTCACTTGAAAGCATCAAGATGTATCTTTAGAATATTTTCGATGTAGAGTTTTCACTGTCAGGACTACCAGTTCGGAAGGACATGCCTGCTTTTGCTAGTTCTATCTCTATGAATGTTGGTGGAATAGGGATTTTATTCTCTGATGTTAACGTAAGAAAAGCAGAAGCAGAGCAAGATACAGGCTGAGCAGAGTTCCAAGAAATTCTATTCACTCTAGTCCCTCATTCAGCCTTCTGGAGTTGAAGATAATGCTTAGATATAGATCTGCACTGTGAATGGACAGTAATGTTCTACAAACTGTGTTCCAAACGCTTTTGGGGCTCAGAGATTATCTCTGAATCTACCCATGGGCAAACGTCTATTTTTAAAAAGAAACTGAAGGGTGCTCTGTTTATAAACTCCATTCTCTATTCACTTTTCTTCCGAATTGTTCCTCCTTCTGTATAGGTGATGAATCCATGAGGGGAGGAATATTACATACTTCATCTCTTGGAACATGTCTAGAATCCACAATTTTCCTTAGAAAACGTCCATAATCTCTATGGCGTCTGCTATAAATGTTGTGGCTAATAATAATTAACTGTTCTGAGCTTCGATTGGAAGCATAGCAGGAGGATTCTTGAAGTACATTTTAATTCAATCGATTTGTGAACGTCCATGGTTATCATGCACTGTGCTTCATAGTTGCCCGATTTCCATTGGGAGGAGATGCTGGCAGCACCAATCAGCTCAGAGCTCCGAGGCACTGAAGGAAGCCAAATATGGTGATACCCACCTCAATGCCTGCCCACGCCGGGGAGCGAACATGCGGTGTAGGAGGTTAAGTTTCCCGAGCATCGCCACTGACCTCAGGTCAAGCAACCCATACAGTGTCTTCAGACACAATGAACACTTGACTGAAAGCGTAGTTTGAACAGGCGTGCGTTTGCATTGTGAATCAGTATCATTGAAAGATAAGACCAAACTTTAGCGTAGAATATTTTCACACAAATTGGAAATATTCTAATGCATTTATTTTGAGCGATTCATTTGTTCCTGAGTCACCATCCTAAATGGCAGTTGCTCAGTTCCTCTTTCTTTGCACTGAATCTTCTTCAAGTTGAATCCACTGCCTTCCGCTATGGCGCAAGTTCTATTACCTCCTTCATTAACACAGATAGTTTTCAGCATGTTTGCTGATTTTTCTATCTCTTTCCCATTTGTCATCGAATTCCAGGCGCTTTGTGATGTATTGCAGCATTTGTATGTTGTTGGTACATTTAAACGGATAATGCACTCAGCCCCCAGACCTAGGACCTTGCATTAACCCCACTTCCAACATTCACCCAGCAACGTATGAGAACGTAACTGAGGTATGCTTCTGCAGTGTGGGCGGAGACTAATGTCTATCAGTAAAGACAGGGCTTCATCTTTCTACTGTCCTCAGAATCTGTCTCTCAGTCTCCATCTTTAACAACCTAAATTGCCACCATCAACAACTCCTTTTATTGCAGAATGGAACTCCAGCACTTGCAGTGGGCCTTCTGTTTGTTGATCTCTAAAGAAGTTCCATTTTTGAACACAAATTCCACCCAGCTGCTTTCATGGGTCTATCGGTCAAGGATTCACTGAGTCACAAATGGATGGGTTTTTTAAAAAACATTTTTGTTTTAACTGCAGGGCTTGGGTACATAAAATCTAAGAGTGAATAATTGGATCGCTCTTTAAAAGACCCACTCCAGAGCTGGCTTATCTGAAATTAAAAGGAACATAGAAGCAAGCGGCGGCCATTCGGCTCCTGGAGCCTGCTTTGCATTTCAGTTAGGCCGATCCTCTAGCTCACCACCATTTTCCCACACTGTCCCCATAACCCTTGATATCTTCTGAATCAGGAAACTTGTCGATGATTGCCTTGAAGATGCTAAATGAATGAGCGTCCACAGCCCTCTGGGGTACAGAATCCCAAAAAGTTACCATCCTCTGAGTGGAGACTTCCCTGCAAACCTAAGTCCTACATAGCCTCCTGCCCACAACCCTGTAATTATGAGACTCTGTCCCCTTGTTTGTCATCACCCAGCCAGGGATCCTACGTCCCGGCATCTGCCCTGTCGAGCCCCGTAAGAATGTTGTGTGATTGAAAGAGATCACCTCTCAGCCTTCAGAACTTCCGAAAACAACAGCTTAGTCTCCTCAATGTCTCTCAGAGGCAAATCCCACTGTTGCAGGGATCACTCGTGTGAACCGGAGCAGATCTCGCTCTGTGGCGTGCATCATTCCTCAGGTAAGGAGGACAGAACTGTACCTAATCCTCCAGATTCGGCCTTACCATGACTCTGAACAAAAGCCGCATGCATTTTTTAACTCCTGTGCAGTACTTATTTTGCAATGAAGTCCAACATACCATTTGCCTTCCTAACTGATTGCTGAATCTGCATGTTAACTTTCAGTGACATATGGACAAGGACGCCCGATTCCCCAAACTTCTCAATCTCACTATTTATGATACACTCTGCTTTTCTGCTTTCCCTACCAAAGTGGATACCATAACATTTTTCCACTTTAGCTTCCATCCGCCATATTCATGCCCACCCGCTTTGCCTGTCTAGATCCTCTTGAAGCCTCCTTGCACCCTGCTCACAACTCATACTCCCATCTAAATGTGTGTCAACATAAACATTTTAAATGTTACCGTTTTCCCCCACATCCGATTGTTTGATGTAGATTGTGAACAGCTGGGGCCCAGAAACTGAATGTTGTGGCACCTCATTTTAGTCACTGCCTGGGGAAGTGGGAATTGCACTGTTACCCTCAGCCTGACACATTTTAGATTGTTTGCTTTGCTCGGGTATTTTTGTGTATTAAATACATTTATTTCTCCCTTTCCGATTTCTCACCAACATTCCCAAATTTTCCCACCTCTCCCCTTAAAATAATTCTCATTCCTCACTGCCACGTTGGGAAATATGCGCTTAAACTCATCATATATAAGTAGAATCAGCTCAGTTTCCCCAGGTTCTCGACAGAACTGGAGCCTCTCAACCGGGTAATACTCCCCAAACGTCAACTTAAACTTCTGTGCTCCGTGGAGAACACACACAACTACTCCAGTTTCTCCATATAACTGAAACCACGATGATTAATTTCACACGTTGAGCTGCATCTGCTGCATTCCACTATTGCCCTGCTTCCCACTTTTAGCCTCCTTGCGGCTCTCTCCTCTCTGTAACATGATGTTCAGTCTTGGCATTACAACTCCCCTGTCCTCACACCCATGGCCATCGTGGGATTAGTTTTCCAGTGATACACAGCACCTCATTCCTTGCCCTCATTCTCAGTAAACAATTGGCAATCTGTTCTGTCTCTTAGAGGTTGAACGCGCTGAAATCATGACTTACCAGCCTGTTCTGGCATGAATATTCATTTAATGAATTGCTTTGTGCCTGACAGTACAATTCAATTTAACACATTTAACTTGTTTGATGCGCCCAATTACATCCAGTCATTGAGATGTTATAAAAAAAAACTGGTACAATATTAAATATGTTTCTGTAATTAGAAGGCTCGATTCAATTTTGAAGATAAATGATTGCCTGAGAACCAGAAACTGCTGCTGTTGCTCTGACGGTGTTCATCCTCTTAGGACGGCTTAATATTATTTAAGCCTGAAGTCGTATAAAAATGTTGATTGAGATGGTTGTGTTCAGTGTGTTCGAACAAACTGCTCACTCTGATGTACTGTTCATGCTGTGAGGGCTAAATTTCACTTGATCGAAAATGAAGGGTTCCAAGGCTGAACACAGAGATTTCCCGTTGCTGCATTTTCTGTCGCTTTACGTGAAATATCCATTGACATTATTTGCGTTTACAGCAGAGAAAGACACCGTTCGGCACAACAGCTTTATGATGGTATAGATATCCCACACCATCCTCCTCCCACCCTCGTTTGTCCAATGTTACCACCCCTTCCTCATAATGCTTTTCACCCACGTTTCCAAACAATTCCCCCCTGAAATATATCAATTCTGTCACCCTCAACTACTCCACGATGTACTATGTTCCACATTCTGCCTGTTTCCTGGATTAAGAGATATCTCCTGAATTCAGCATTGCATATGGTGAAGTATATTCTGATCTCTCGGTTTTATTGCTAGATGCTGACTCTCTGACATGACTTGGAGAATAATGAAATCACACTTCATGAAATAGGAGCCTGTTGGTCTGCCCACGGCATGCATATGGCCGATAGTCTGGCTGATTTTGGGTGTCCTATGTGACTTCCAGTCAGCTCATTTCTCCAAAGCAACATAAAGGAAGCATCTGTCAAGTGTTGTGACACAGCTGCTGATTATTCTCTGATATTTGTCCTTTGCTTCGAAGTGGGCATGCGCTGCAGGAGGTACCTTTTGGGAGAGAAATCTTCTGTCATTAACTGAATTGGCCTACATGTGAATCCAGGCACACAGCAATGTGGTTGATTCTTAACAATGTGTTCTAAATGAGGGGAATTGTGGATGGGCAATAAATGCTGGCCTAGAGAGCGATACCCACATCTGATGAATGAAAAGGAAAAAAAAGGTTTGAAGCAGCTCGAAAGGCCTGTTGCCCCATCTCACCACTGATGTCCGGAGAGCACGTGATAAAATCAATACCTGATTTCAATCTGGATCAGGTGTTGGGGTGGGCTATCCAGTGTGGATGTGGTTCATTCAACAATGAGCCTCGTTGTGTGATATGAAAAGTTCCGTAGGAGGAAAACACCAGAACACAATTAGAACCATTCTGATAAATTTATTTTGGGCTATTCTGTTAATTGTATTTCAATGTCGTTACTGACAGTGGCTAAGTTCCTGTTTCTTTGAACTGAACGCCCATTAATTTGAAACCGCTCCCTTCCGCTCTAACGCCAACGTGCTATTAATATCATCTTTAATACTGGCCACTTTCAGAATGTTTGCATATTTTTTAGTTACTTTCCCAACTTTCAGCTGCTTTAAATATACCTTTTGTTAGTCGGGAGCTAGTGTTTTTACCAGCTGTACAACTAACAGTTTGTTGTGAATAATTCAGGGAGCGTTTACATTTGAAACTTTAAAGAACTCCACTTCCTCATTCAGCCAGCTGGAGCTGAGCACATCACTGAGATATAGAACTGCAGAGTGGGCGGAGACTAATGACCAACAATGCAGCAGTGCATCTTTGTGTTGAGAATTCACCTCTCAATTAGCAGAATCCATTGTTTCAATTCACTCTCAATGTCTCCGCCTTTCCATGTTGGAACTCTGACACTTGCATTCACATTATGTTCCTTGGTCTGGACACATGTGGGGATATGCAAATATGTTCAGTGTTTGCACACACAATCCACCCAGCTGCTCTTCTTTGAGTTTTACTGAAGCTTTTATTCGGTCAGAAAATGGACCATTTGAGATTTTTTAAAACCCATTTCAGTTGAGTTCTGCCCCTAAGGCAAAGGGGATACATTGACGATTGCGATTAATTGTTAATAGTGTTTACAAATGGATACCCAGTACAACAAATATGACTGGAGGTATTGAAATCTTATACCCGAGGAGGTCATTCGGCCCACCCTTTCTGTGCTGGATTTTTTATGAGCTGCTAAATATTGTACAATGCCCCAATTTTAATTTTGCTAACGTACAAATTACACATGTTGAAAAGCATGTAAAGTGGTGTTTGTAAAGCGTATATGGAATCATTTGCACCATACTTTCAATGTTTCCCTTCCAAACTTAAACATTCCATTCATTTTTAACCCTTTTTGTGAGATCATATGAACATTAGTTCATTAGAAATTGCAGCAGTGGTAAGCCATTCAGACACTCGATCCTGCTCCGCCGTTCAATGAGATCAAGGCTAATCTAATTGCAACCTCCCTTGTCTGGTCCCAGGCACCTTGCGGTCATTGTAGAACACAGCGTTGAATGTATTAAATATACCTGCCTTCACTGCTCCCTGATGAAGATTGATCCCGTGAGAACAAATTCATCTTCGAATCCGTTCAACTCGGTGAATCCTTCTTTATAAACTGTGCCAACTAGTTCTCACTCCCCCCACGGGGTGAACATTCCCCTAGATTCTAGTGTGTAAAACACCTTCAATACCTTGTATGCTTCTATCAGTCCTGCTCCCAGGTTTAAAAGTGCGACTGAGTATTGGTCCTATTTTTTCAGCCTTTCCTTATCTCTTTGGCCAAGCTTTCAGCAAAACTAGTGTGAACTACCCATAATGACTGCATATTATTCCCTTACTTGAGGAGGCCAAAATGGCAGACCGTACTGTTGGTCTCACCAATGCTCTGTTCAAATGCAGTGAGATCCCTAAGTTTAAACTCAATCCCCTTTGCACCAAAATGACAATATTTAATTTTCCTTCATTGTTCCATGTTATATCTTCATTTTATTTCTCTGTAATTCATGAATAAGCGCTCCCAGACCCATCTCTACCAGAGTATTTTGCGGACCCTCTCATTGTAATTAAAATCCAGCTTTTCCATGTTATTCCACCATGTGGAATTAGGACATATTTTCCCAGATTATACTCTACCTGATAAATCTATGGCCAGCTACTCACCTGCTTGTATCTGTTGCAGAATCTCCATATGCTTTGCCAGTCTCCCCTCCGAAAGGACAAATTCTCAATTGACGATTTATCCTTCCTGTTTCATATAATGTTTTAAAACTTTTTGTCCCTGTCTGTTTGTACACTGTTGTATGGTGCGCACATCCTGAATCTGTTGGCATGATACAATGTCCATTTGTGTTATGTGATTTAAAGGTGTTTTATGGAATATTTAGTAACTGCTTCGCATTGGAAGTAGGTTACATTAATTTGCATGAATAAATGAGGGCAGGGAGATTCGGTATGTAAGTCCACGTACATTACTGGTCTCTTATACATGAATTAATTAATGCTGTTTTCATTATATTTAATAAATGTTGCCGCAATATATTGTCATCCAATTTGTTTAGACACGTGTTGTTCCATTGCTTTTCCAGACAAGGTTTAAATTGCTCTTTTTTTTCCTGAGATGATGTGTTTCTGACCTGAAGCAACAGTTTTCCGTTGCAAACACTTGTTGTTACTCTGAAATTCAGCCAGGCACTTTAGCAAATTATTGATCCATTGTTATTTATTTTTTTTCCACTTTGCATTAGGTCCATACGCGAAGTATGAAGTTGGTGTTCGTTCGCCAATCATGGTTGTTACTTTGAATTGAAACACTAATAGGGTTTCATTTTTAGGTTGCACTTTCTCTTTAGGCCTACTTGATTTAGGCACGTTCTTGAAATAGAGATCTGTATAGAGGGCCGAGAATAATATCCTTCAGTTAACACATTGCAGCAGCTGGATATTTTGGCCTACATATATCCTGTTACATGCTTTGGTTCCAATATAAGATTTTGCCATTAGCGCAGCAAACCATTCAATAATGGAGCACAAGGGCACAGACAGAAGGACCATCAGAGACACACCCAGTGACAGACACACAGACAGTGGCAGACACACAGACAGTGACAGACACAAGGAAAGGGATAAGCATAGAAACATATTAAAAAAAAAGAGAGACACAGAGACAGTGCCAGGCACACATACAGGGACAAAAGCACAGATGCTACAGGCGCAAGGATTGAAGAATAAATAAACACACAGGCAGACACAGAAAATGACAGAGACGCTGACAGAGGCAGACACTAGTACAGCAACAGAGGCACAGAGTGTGACAGGCAGGCAGACAGAGACACAGTAAGTAAGGAGACAAGGACAGTGACAGACACACCAAAAAGACAGAGACATGTCTGTCCTTGGCTTGCTGCATTGTTCCAGTGAAGCCCAACGCAAACTGGAGGAACAACACCTCATCTTCCGACTAGGGACTTTACAGCCTTCCGGACAGAATATTGAATTCAACAACTTTAGGTCGTGAGCTCCCTCCCCCATCCCCCATCCCCACCCACTTTCTGTTTCCCCCTTCCTTTGTTTTTTCAATAAATTATAAAGATTTTCTTTTTCCCACCTATTTCCATTATAAAAAAAACCCCACTAGAGCTATACCTTGAGTGCCCTACCATCCATTCTTAATTAGCACATTCATTTAGATAATATCACCAACTTTAACTTTAACACCTATGTGTTCTATTGTACTATTGTCGTTGACATCTTTTGATGATCTGCTTCTATCACTGCTTGTTTGTCCCTACAACCACAACCCCACCCCCCTCCACCTCTCTGTCTCTCTATCTCTCCGCCCCCCACACACACACCTTAAACCAGCTTATATTTCAGCTCTTTCCTGGACTCGAACTCAAGTTCTGTTGAAGGGTCATGAGGACTCGAAACGTCAACTCTTTTCTTCTCCACCGATGCTGCCAGACCTGCTGAATACAACAGTCTACCTTTGTGTTCAGTATTCACCTCTCAATTACCATATCCCATTGTTTCAGTTCCACTGTCAATGCCTCCAGCTGTTCCATATTGGAGGTCTGACACTTTCACATTGTATTTCTTGGTCTGGACACATGGCCGGATCTGCAAAAATGCTCAAAGTTTGCACACACAATACAGCCTGTTGGTCTCATTTGGCTTTCTCTGAAGCTTTCATTCGGTCAGTAAATGGAACTTTGTGAGATTTTAAACTTATTTCAGTTAACTTTTACGCTTAAGTCAAAGGGTAAACATTGGCGACTCCCATTAATTGTTGATAATATTTGTAAATGAAAACCCAGTACAACAAATAAAACTAGAGGTATTGAAATCTTAGACCAGAGGAGGCCATAAGAACCGTCCTTTCTGTGCTGGACTTTGTAATTGCTGCTAATTATGGTGCAATTTAAATTTTGCAAAGATAATTTTTTTCCAGTTGAATTGTATGTCTTTGTAAAATTCATATGGAATCATTTTGCACCACGCTATCAATACCCCTCTGACAAAGTTAAACATTCCATTCATTTTTAAACCCTTATGTGAGATCATATGATCATTAGGTCATTAGAAATGGGAGCAGGTGTAGGCCATTCAAACACTCAATCCTGCTCTGCCATTCAATGAGATCAAGACTGATCAAATTGTAGCCTTACTTGTCTGGCCCGCATGAACCTTGACGTCTTTCTACATCACAACTTTTAATATATTAATTGTCCCAGCCTCCACTGCCCTTTGAAAGAAGATAGCTCCTGTGGAAACAAATTCCTCTCCGACTCCGTTCCACTGGGTGAACCCTGCTTTCTAAACTATTTCTTAGTTCCCCCACGAGGTGAACATTCTCCTTGTATTTAGTCTGTAAAATACATTCAATATCTTACATACTTCTGCAAGTCCAGTTCTCAGGTTTCGAAGTGCAATTGAGGATAGAACCAATCTTCTAAGCCTTTCCTGATCTCTTCGGACAAGCTTTCAGTGAATTTGTGTGAACTGCTCCCAATGATAATATACCACTCCTTACGTAAGGAGGCCAAAGTGGCAGACAGTACTGTTGGTGTGGTCTCACCAATGCTCTGCAAAATTGCAGTGAGGCTCCCTACATTAAAGCTCAATAGCCAATGCCCAAAGTGACAAGATTCCATTTTCCTTCATCGTACTTTGTTGCACGTTATTTTTATCTCTCTGAAATTAATGAGGAAGGGCAGCCAAACCCCGCTACAGTAGAGAATTTTGCAGCCTCTCTAACTGTAATTAATATTCTGATTTCCCATTTCATCCCGCCATTTGGAAAAGTTCATATTTTCCCAGATTTACTCCATCTGACAAACTGATGGCCAGTCAATCACCTGATTGTATCCGATTCAGATGCACGATATGCTTCTCACAACCTTCTTTCCTGCTCATCTTTGTAGCCTTGCCAACTGGGTTACAGCGCACACGCCACATTTTCAGCCAAGCATTCACATGGTTAGTAAATGATTGATGCTCCAGCAAAGATCACTGTAGCACTCCAATCGTTACACCTTGCCAACCTGAACATGCTCAATTTTCCCCTCCTCTCGGTTTCAAGTTAGTTTTCCAGTCCTCTAACCTTGCTCAATATCACTCACAACAGCAAGAGCTCTTATTTTGTGCGCCAGTTTTTTAACGCATGGTGGGTTATCGAACTACGTTTGCAAATCGAAAAACACGACACCTGCTGATTCCCCTTTGCCTAGTCTGCTTGTTGGACCCTCAAACAGCACCGACATTTAACAAACGCCATTTCCCTTAAAGACAATCTTGTTGACACTGCCGGATTGTAGCATGATTTTATTACTGTCCTGCTGCTACACCCTTAATAAGGGAATCTGAATTGCTCATAAGGTTAGACGTTAGGTAATCGGCCTATATTTTCCTGCTGCTTCTTGCCTTAATTCTTTCTAGAATGTAGGTGTTACATTTCCAAATTCCAAGCAGCAGAGAGCTTCCCAGAGTCGAGAGAATTTTAGAGGATTACAAACAATGTATCCATTGTCACTGTTGTCGTCTCCTTTAGGACCCCAGGATGATGGCCATGACTCCAGGAAGCTTGTCAGTCTTTATTTCCATTAGCGCTCCCAGTACTTCATTCTCCAGTGATTGTGTTTGTTTTAGCTTCCTCCCTCTTGATTTTCTTCCATGCCTTGGATGATTCTTGCATCAAGTGCAAAGACTGATTTAAAAATGTTTGTTCAAAGGCTTTGCCATTTCCTTACTTCCCCCTTAGTACTTCGCCAGTCTCCCCGTCAACAGGACTAATTTTCAACTGGCAATTTACTTTTCCTGTTTCATACACTTCTTGAAGCTTTGTTTTCCTGTCTGTTTGTACATTGTTAACAGCACGAATATCTTGAATCAGCTGGCATGATGCAATGTGCATGTCTGTAAAGAGGATCAAAGATGTGTGGAATAATTTGTGACATAATCGCTTTGGAAACAGGTTACATTTATTTGCATGAATAAATGAGCGCAGGGAGGTTCAGAATATAAGTCAACAAACTTTGCTGGCCTTTTATACAAGAATTAGTCAATATTTTCATCCAATCTGTTTGAACACATGCCGATGCATTGCTTTTCCAGATAATGGTTTAAATTGCTCTTTTACTGAGATGATATGTTTCTGACCTGAAACTACACATTTCCGTCGTAAACATTTGCTGTCACTGTGAAGTTCAGCCAGACACTTAGCAAATGTTTTATCCATTGTTATTTAATTTTCTTGCACTCTGCATTTGGTCAATACGCGAATTGTGCCTTCGGTGACAGTGAGTAAAGTAAGTTTGTTACCGTAATTTGAAACACAAATAGTGTCTCCATTTTTAGGTTACTTTCTCGTTTGGCCTGCTTGAGTTGGGTACTTTCTTGAGAGAGAGATCTGTATAGAGCCCGGAGACTAATGTCCTTCAGTTAACACATTGCAGAAGATGCCTTTTATGGTCTACATTTATCTTGTTACCTTCATCGCTTCCAATATAAAAGCTTGCTGTTAGTGCAGCAAACCATTCCATAATGGTACACAAAGAAACAGATAGAAGCACAGACAGAGACAGACCCTCAGACAGTGAAAGACACACAGACAGCGAATGACACACGGAAAGGAACAGGTATAGAGACAGAGACAGATACAAAAGTCACAGAGAGACACTCACACAGTAACATACCCACAGACCTGGGCAGAAATACAGAATGAGACAGGCACACAGAGAGAGGCAGACATGAAGACACAGACAGAGACACAGATAGTAACAGATGCACAGACAGAGGCAGCGAACAAGTGCAGTAACAGAGGCACAGAGTTTGACAGGCAGGTACACAGAGGCATGGAAAGCGGCATGTAGACAATGGCAGTAACAGGCACACGACAGAGACAGAGACAGTAACAGGCTGAGGCAATCACACAGATAGCGACAGAAACATCAGCAGGGACAGACACGCAGACAGGGACTGTTACACAGAGCGTGGTAAGACACACAGATGGTGACAGACAGAAAGGCAGTGAAAGACACACAGACAGTGATGGAGACGCAGACAGTGACAAACACACAGACAGTGGAAGAAACGCAGACAGTGACAGGCACACAGACAGAGACAGAGACATAGATAGAGACAGGCATACAGGCAGTGTCAGGAACAGGCAGAGATGGGCGCACAGAGTGAAGAAGCACATAAAGGGAAAGAGGCAAAGGCAGGTACTGGCACACAAACAAGGACATGCGCACAGGCAGTGACAGGCACACAGACAGCGGCAGAAACAAAGAACCAGACAGGCACACAGATAGAGACTGCCCCACACATTGAGACATTTACACAACTCACTTTTCCACAGAGAAATATGTTTGACTGGAGCCTCCTTCACTGTTTCATTTCTGTTCACCTTTGCCCCTCTTTATACCGTGCGATATCCAGGGGAACGATGAGGCCTGAAGGTAAACGGCCATTCTGGGTCATAGAGTGATAGGGAGAGCTCTCCATGCTAAACATCCGTCACACAGTCCCTGCGGGCGGCCCACCTCCCAAAACCCTGGTTTGGGATTGTAAATCTGAAGGCCCTCTTCGCTGGTACAATTTTGGACAACCTTCTTTCAAACATTTCAAAGGCCTGGAAATTCTTTCTTAAGTGTGTTGCCCAGACATGGTCACATTAACTCAGCTGCGGCCTAACCGGTGATTCAGTTTTGTTTATGAGAAGTATCTCCTCAGTTTGTTCTCTATTATTTTTGTCCAGCATTTAGATAGCAATTTTTAAAAATTAAAATTTCACTTCTCCTGCCTCTTGTAGACTACGGGAATGTGAACTCTCTTCTCAGCGTCAGATGTTTGGTAACTGGTCTACAGTTCCCTTTTTACTATCTTCCTAATTTCTAGACAATAGATGTTAGGTTTTCAATTTTCCAAGACATTGGTAAATTGCATTAAGAATCTAGGGAATTTTCGAAGATTACAAGAGGTGCAAACTTCGCTGTCACTGGAACTGACTTCCTAACAGCAGTGCCGGTGTACCTACAACTCGGGGCCTGCAGCTGTTCAAGAAGCCGGTTCACATCAAGGGGCAATTTGGGAGGATAAACGCTGGAGGAGCCAATTAAGCCCACACTCAGTAAAAGAAGAAAAAATATTTTAAGACCCCAGGATGCAGGCTATCAATCACAGAAGCATTGCCAGCCTTTTGCTCCATTGGTTTTCACAATGTTTTTTGGCCACTTGTTAGTTTTAGTTTTAGCTTCCCCCTTTCTTGATTCTCAGCCATTACTTGAATGTATTTGTTCCATCCAATACCAGGTACTTGATTCCCATTATTAATTCGTCAGCATCCCCCTCCCAGGTAGCAATGCACATTTTGGCTTCTGGCTTCTTTTTCACATATTTGATGAAGCTTTATTTTTTTGTTCTCTCTGTAAATAGATGATGATGTGACGCTCGAATCTTCAACATGTTGGCAAAATGCAACGTGTCTGTTCATTAGTAACTTCTGAGCTGCTTTGTAGAATGTTTAATACCTGATTTGTATTTGAAGCAGCTTGCATTTAATTGTTTGAATAATTGAGTGCAGGATGATTCACTTTGTCTGCACCACTAGCAGACAAAGCAGAATTAATTATTTAAACTATTCAAAGTATTTAATACAACTTCTCACAATGTATTTTCAATCAATGTGTTTCAACACATGCCTGTCTTTGGGCCTTTGTTTCTACTGTCAAGTGTTCACTTTTTTTTTGTGCCAGAGATTATGTGTTTCTGCTGTGAAACCAAAGGTTTCCATTACGAACAATTACTCTCTCGAAGAAAATACAGACAGTTACATTTCCAAATGTTTCACCTATTAATATTTAATTTGCTTTCACTATCCATTTAGTTGATATGCGATGTGTGATGCATATGGTAGTTAATAAACTACTCTTGTTATGGCGAATTGAAACACTGCTCGGTTCTTATTATTGAGACACCACCTTCTCCTTTACTCGGCTGGAGTTGGTCACATCATTGAGATAGAGGACGGTACTGGGGCCAAGAGTAATGTCCTTAAATAAACATATTGCAGCAGCTGCTCTTACTGCTCAAAATTTTTCATTTACCTTCCTGAGGTGATTTTTTTTTCAACTTCAAAGGCTGCTGCTAATGTATGAATTTATTCCATAATGGTGCTGGCCGACAGAGACAGAGACTCAGACGGAGGCAGTAACGCAGACAGAGACAAACACATAGACAGAGTCAGACACATTGACAAAGATAGTAACACAGAGTCATAAACACCGACAGGCACACAGACACTGATACAGGGAAAGAGAAACATGCAGATGCAGACACACAGGTGGAGACTGTCTGAGAGAGAGAGAGAGAGAATGTTATAGAGAGAGAATTTCAAACACACAGGCATACAGGTAGATGCACTCTCAGGAAAAGGCAGACACACAGGCAGAGAGTGACAATGGGAGAGAATCATACGCGCACAAAGAGGCATACACACAGACACAGACAGCGACAGATACACAGACAGAGACAGAAACAGAGCATTTCATAAGCACGCAGAGAGACAGGCTACAGACAGGGGCAGGCACACAGAAAGACTCATACACACAGAGAGATAGAAACATAGACACAGACAGACACAGGGAGAAGGACTCATAAGCTCAGAGACAGACAGGTGCACAGTGAGACTCATACGCACACAGAGAGCGAGACACACTGGCACAGACAGCGATAGATACACAGAAAGAGACATTTATTCAAATAGTCCTTAACCACCGAGAAAATTTTAAGATTCTTCAGATCCTCAGGCACTGTTTCTACTTGAGCTCTGGGGTCTCACATGACGGCTCAATCCAAAGGGTAAATGTCAAATGATGAGAACCGAGTGAAAGAGTCAGGGGTGAGTGTGGTGACATACACCACCCTCATCCTGCTTCTGCCTCCCAAACCAAAATGAGCGGGAATGGAATATCACAGGAGTCTGCAGCTCGAAACACATCCCCTCCAGACTTCAATCCGCTTTACAACTTATCCAGACAGAGTCATGTTTTCACGGCTCCCCCGTGATTGCTTTTTGAATCCCCCAAAATCAGTCATCTGCTTCCCGACCCTTCCTCCAGTGAATGCAATTTCTCCTTATTCATACAAAAAATCCCTTACATGATTTGGGAGCATCCTGTTTGTTTCCTCATAGCCATCTCCCTTCTGTATCAGTCTGTGTGTCTGCCTCAGTCTGTGGGTCTGAGTCTGTGTGAAACATTATTGAATTTCTTGCAATTAGGAGAGCGATCCCAGCATTTCCTATCTCTCTACAGAACTGAAGTCCCCTCATCCCCGGTACCAATGTGCCCAATATCCTATACACCCTTTCCAAGTCTTTGACATCCTCCCTAAAGTTGATGCAAGAATTGAACATAATGTCCCTGTTGAGGTCTTGCTGATGACTTATGTATTTTGAGAACCGATTCCTCTCTTTTGTACTTGTTTGCCTTTATATTTAGCATTACAATTCTTGCAGTTTTGCTTTTCCACAGTTTCTTCAACATTTGCATATGAACATACGAACAAGGAGAAGGAGTAGGACATTCCGCCCCTTCAGCCTGCTCTGCTATTTAATAAAATCATGGCTGATCTGATGGTTAGGTCATCTGAATCCCTACTACCCCGATAACTTATCAAGACCTTGCATATGGATAATCTATCTACTTCTGCTTTCAAAATGTTCAATCACTGACAGTACCCTTCATTTTAACCCATTTAATTTGTGTGATGCGTCCAAATACATGCAAACATTGAGATGCTTGAAGACCCTGGCGCAATTGTAAATATGTTTCTGTAATTAATACTCTTGAATTCAGTTTTGATGATGAATGAATGCCTGAGAACTAGCAGCTGCTGTGTTTACTCTCACAGTTCTGACGCTCTTAGAAAGGCTGCATACTATTTAAGTCTGAAGTTATGTCCAAAATATTGTAACAATATGTTTGTATTCAGTGTGTTCAGACATAACCTTCAGTATGATGTAACTTTCTTGCTGTAAGCGTTAAATTTCAATTGACCAGTAGTGAAGGGCTTCGATGCTGAACACAGTGACCTTCGGTTAGTGCAATGTTTGTCACTTCATGCCTAATATCGATTGAAATTATTTGCATTTAAAGCAGAAAAAGACATTTGTTGGCCCAGCAGCTCTATGCTGTTATTGAAGCTCCACACAATCTTCCTCCCACTCTGGTTTATCCAACGTTATCATCTCTTCCTCACAGTCATTTTCACCCACATGTTTACAAACACGTTTCCCCTGAAGGACATCAATTCTATCATCCTCAACTACTCCACGAGGTGCAATGTGGGATATTCTGCCCACTTCATGGGTGAAGTTATATATCTTGAATTCCGCACTGCATATGACGAAGTACATTCTGATCTCTCGGTTTTATTGCTAGATGCTGACTCTGTGAAATGACGTGGAGGACAATGAATTTCACCTTTGGAAATGGGAATCTGATTGTTTGGCAAATGACCTTGGCAGGGCTGAAGGTCTGTTTAGTCCTGGTTGTCCTATGTGATTACCAATCAGCTCAGTGCTCAAAATCCACAGAAAATAAACATCGGACAACTGTTGTGACACAGCTGCTGGTTATTCTGATATTTGTTCTGTGCTGCGAAGTGAGCATGCAAGGAAAGAGTGTGAATTTTCATTAGGGAACGAAATCAGCTGCCCTCTCCTGGTCTGGCCGACATGTGGCTCCAGACACACAGCAATGTGGTTGACTCTTTAATATCTCCTCGCAATGAGGGGAGTAAGGCATGGGCAATAAATGCCGGCTTAGCCAGCGATGCCCAAATCCCATTAATGAACAAACAAAAAAGTTAGAAACAATTCAAAGGCCTATAGGCCTTTAACACCACAATTGACTGGGGGAGCGCTATTAAATCAAGATCTACTTTCAAACTGGATCAGATAATGTGATGGTGTATTCAGCGTGGGCGGGGTTCATTTACCAGTGAGCGTCATTTGGAAAGTTCAACTGGAGGAAAACACTTGAATACAATTAGGGAACATTCTGGCAAATTTATTTTGGGTTATTCTGTTAATTCTAATTCAATATCATCACTAACAGGAGCTAAGTTCCTGTTTCTTTGAACTGAAGCCCCATCAAGTTGAAACTGTTCCCTTCCGCTCTAACGTCTAAGTGCTATCACGTTCGTTATTAATAATGATAATCTTCAGTATGTTTGTTTATTTTTCAGTCATGTTCCCAGCCTTCAGCTGCTTTCAATATACCTTCTGTTAGCTTTGAGCTGGTGTCCCTACCAACTGTACAACTAAACAGAAACTTGAATATACTCCACTTCCTCTTTCAGTTTCCTAGCCCTGAGCATATCACTGAGATAGAGATCTGCAGTGTGGGCGGAGACTAATGACCAACAGTGCTGCAGTCTATCTTTGTGTTCAGAATTCACGTCTCAATTACCGAATTCCATCGTTTCAATTCCACTGTCAATGCCTCCAACTGTTCCATACTGCAGCTCTGACAAATTCACATTGTGTTTCTTCTTCTGGACATATGTGGGGATCTGCAAAGATTCTCAGTGTTTGCACACACAGTGCACCCAGCAGCTCTCCTTTGACGTTCACTGAAGCTTTCATCCAGTCAGTTCATGGATCTTTAGTGAATTTTTCAACTTATTTCAATTGAGTTCTGTCCTTAAGACAAAGGGAATTTACTGATGACAACCAATAATTGTTGATAATGTTTGCAAATGGAGGCTCAATACAACAAATACAATTAGAATTATAGATACAATTATCTGCGGAGACCATTCGTCCTGTCCTTTCTGTGCTGGATATTTTAAGTGCTATTAGATATGGTACAATGCCCCCAATTTAATTTTCGTAAATATCCAAATTAATCCTATTAAAATTTATATACAGTGCTCGTTGTAATGTTCCTATGGAATCATATTGCACATTTCAATGTCCCTCTTGCAAATTTAACCTTTCCCTGCATTTTAAGCCCTCCCGTAAGATCATAAGATCGTTAGTTCAATCGGAATAGGAGCATGTGTAGGCCATTCAGTCCCTCGAGCCTGCTACGCCGTTCCATGCGATCATTGCTGATTTAATTGTGGCCTTCATTCCACTTCCTTCCTTCGCTCCATGCAACTTTACGTCATTGTGGATCAACTTTGATTATATTAAATGTCCCTGCCTCCATTGCTCTCTGGTGAAGATAACTCCAGGGGAGGCAAATTCCTCTTCCATTCCGTTTTACTGGGCGAATCCTTCTTTGTAAACTGTGGGCCCCACTTCTCACTCAACCCACTGGGAGAGAATTATCTTAGTATCTAGATTGTAATGCACCTCAGTGTCTTGTGTGCTTCTCTAAGCCCAGCTATCAGATTTCTCAGCACCATTGAGCACAGGCTCAATCTGTTCAGCCTTCCCTGAAGATAATCACTTCAAGCCAAGTTTCAGTGAAACTTGTGTGAACTGCCCCTCATACAAGAATACCCTTCCTTTATCTGGACAACAAAATTGTAGACAAAACTCTTGTTTCAATCTCGCCAATGTTCTGTAGAATTGTGGTGACGTTCTCTGCAGTTAAACTGAATCCCTTTTTGCAAAAAAATGTCCATATTTATATCTATTCCATCGTTTTATGTTGTATGTTAATTGTACTTCGCTGTAATCCATATGCAAGACACTCAGGTCCCTCTCTACCAGAACATTTTGTAGTGTATCCCCATTATAATTAACATACTTTTTCTTATTTCCCTTTTTTTCTATCATTTGGAAAAGTTTGTATTTTCCCAGGTTACACTCCCTGTACCCAAATGATTGCCAATCACTCACTTGCTTTCTCCTTTGCAGACTCGTCGTATCCTCCTCATGAATTGCTTTCCTGCCTATTTTTGTATCATTGCAAATGTGTTTACAATTCATCCCAATCCCTTCACCCAAACCTTCATGTTGTTGATAAATGGTTATAGTTCCCTGTGACACATCACTCTTTCCAGTGTGCCAACCTGAATATGCTCCATTTTCCCCACCTCTCCGCTTCCAGTTAGTTTTCCAAATCCCCTATCCCTGCCCTTATATCACCCACAATATAATGGGATATGATTGGTGCTGCATTATGATTTAACGTGGTGGTTTATCAAATCGCATTTGCAAATCCAATTATACTAAACCAACATGTTTCCCATTGTTGAGTATGTTTGTTACATGCTCAAAGAGCACAAACATTTACCAAACAACATTTTATTTACACAAGAACATGTTAACTCTGCCTAATTATAGTTTGATTTTTTATATGCCTTGCTACTACATCCTTAATAATAAATTGTGACATTTCCAGAAAGTCAGGTGCTATCTAACTATCCTGTAGACCCCTATTCTTTGTTCATATGCTCCTTTCTAGAATTTAGGTGCTGCATTAGCATGTTTCCAATCAACTGGAAGCTTTCCAGAATTAGGGAATATTTGATGATTGCAACCAATGTATCTATTAATTCTGCTGCGTCTTACTTTAGGACCCCTGGATGCAGGCCATCGATTCCCGGAGCCATGTCAGTCATGAGTTCCATTAGTCTTCCCAGCACTTTTTTCTCTAATGACCCTGTTTGTATTAATTTCCTCCCTTTCGATTTTCTTCCATGCCTTGGATGATGTGTTTGTGAGTGTTGGTTAGTGTGTGTGTGTACGCGTGATCATGATCTACTGCGAATATGGGTTTTAAAATACTTGTACAAATTCTTGCCATTTCCTTATTCCCCCTTAGTAATTTGTCTGTTTCCCCCTCTAATGGACCAATTCTCCCTTTGTCTTTATATATCATTTACTTTTAAATGTTATTTTTTAGCATTGCATTTTCCTGTATGTTTTTATACTGTCATATACCGAGCAAACCCTCAATTTGTTGGCAAGATGCAATGTGTATTTGTGTTAATAGCTTCAAAGATGTTTTGTGGAATATTTGGTAACTTAATGGTGTAGGAAGTTACTTGAATTTAATTGCATGAGTGAATGAGTTCAGGGAGATTCAGTATTTATGTCAGCGAAAATTGGTGGGCTATTGATTAGTGAGTAATTAATGATTAATTAATACATATTTCAAAGTAATCAATAAAGATTTTCATTTTTTATTCAATCAGAGTGTTTGATCACGTGTCTCTCCCTTTACCATTGCTTTTCCAGTAAAGGGTTAAATTCTATTGGACTGAGATTATGTGCTTCTGATCTGAAACCACAGCTTTCTATTGCGTTCGGAAATATTGTCATTTAAAAAAAAATCTATTGATGTTTAATTGTTCTCTACTCGCCATTAAATTCATACACGAAGTGTGAAGTTGTTGACAGTTTCTAAGCTACACTTGCAAATGTGAATTATAAGATTAATCGTGTCTCCTTTTTTAGGGGCACTTTCTCTTTTGGTCTACTTGAATTGTTCACATCCTTGAGATAGATCTGGAAAGAGGGCGGAGACTAATGTCCTTCAGTTAACACGTTTCTGCAGCTGCACTTTATGTTCTACATTTTTACTGTTATATTCACTTGTTACCTTAACTTGCAGTTAATGCAGCAAAGCATTCCATCATGGTGCACAGAGAAGACAGAAAGACAGACAGACAGACAGACATAGAGCAACAGATACACTGACAATTATAGAAAGAATATCAGTGAAAGGCAGACATTCAATACAGAAACACAAAAAAATTCAAGCACTCGGAGACTGAGAGATAGGCAGTGGCAGGCACACCGGCAGAGACAGACAAACATACATTGACAGAGACAAAGATAGTGGCAGGTAAACATTCAAGATTGAAGCACAGACAGTTTAAGGCACACCGACAGAGACACAGGCAATGACAGACATACAGGCAACCACACAGATACACAGACAGGGACAGACACAAAGACAGACACAGAGTCAGAGTTTGGCACAAACACAGTGGGAAACATATATAGGCAGACACATACACGGAGACAGTCCTACAAAGAGAGATAGACTCACAGGCAGAAACAGCTAAACGACAAGAGATAGGTACACAGACAGAAGCAGATAGACTGTCACACAGACAGAGACAGTCACGCAGAAAGAGAACGACACATAATTTGAGGCAGATACAGAGTAAAATAGGAACGTAAATGGAGAGACGCAGAGTGACAAGAAACAGACAGAGTGATACAGACATTAAGGCAGAGGCAGCCACAAAAACATGAGTCAGAGAACCAGATAGTGGCAGTCACACACACAGACATTTTCACAAGCCCCTTATTCATAGAGAAACATTTTTTGACCAGGCCCTCGCTCACGGTGTCACCTTCCTCTCCTTTGCCGCTCTTTATACCGTGGAGTATCCACAGGAACCAGGAGGCCTGAAGATAAACGGCCATCATGGATCATGGAGGGATAGAGAGAGCTCAACATGTTAAAACATCCGTCGCACACTCCCTGTGGATGGCCCGCCTTCCAAATCCCCGGATTGGGATGGTAAAGCCAAAGACACTCATTCCTGATATAGTTTTGGACAACCACCTTTTAAACATTCCAAAGGCCTGGAAAACCTTTCTGAAGTGTTTTACTCAGACATAGCCACAATAACTTAGCTCTGGCCTAACCGATGATTCAATTATGCATTCATGAATCACCTCATTCGTTTCTTGTCTTTGATTGTTCTTTGAACAACTGGATATCCAATCAGACAT
Source organism: Carcharodon carcharias (assembly GCF_017639515.1). Taxonomy (NCBI): domain Eukaryota; kingdom Metazoa; phylum Chordata; class Chondrichthyes; order Lamniformes; family Lamnidae; genus Carcharodon; species Carcharodon carcharias. The sequence goes on along the minus strand of NC_054505.1, from coordinate 1,125,097 downwards.
TTTTTTCCACCGCTCTCAGAGACGAATTCTCATTTTGGCTGTTATCTTCCCTTTCACATTCTTGCTGAAGCTTTTTTATTCCTGTCTGCAAATAGACGATGATGTGGCGCTCGAATCCTTAACATGTACCCTGTGTGCTTATTAACAATTTCTGAACTGCTTTGCGGAATATTTAATAACTGATTTATATTTGAAGTAATTTGCATTTAATTGTTTGAATAATTAATTGCAGGATGATTCAGCCAGAATATCTGCACCACTGCTGGTGATTTATTGCAGGATGAATTATTTAATCCGATCAAAGTATTTAACACAAATTTTTAAATAGTGTTTTCAATCAATGTGTATCAACACAATTCAGTCTCTGGATCATTGCTTCCAATCCCAAGGATAAATTGCTTTGAGCCTGAGATGATTTGTTTCTGCTGTAAAATCACGGGTTTCTGTTACAAACACTTTGTGTCTTTGTAAAATTCAGGCAGTTACATTTCCAAATATTTCACCAAAAGATATTTAATTTTCATACTCTCTCCATTTAGTTGATATGCGAAGTATCATGCTTGTGACAGTCAGTAAACTACTCTTGTTACTGTGAATAGAAACACTACTCGGTTCTTATTATTTTGACGGCACTTCCTCATTTATGCGGCTGGAGTTAGTCACGTCATTGAGATAGAGATCTCTATAGGGGTGGAGACTAATGTCCTTAAATAAACACATTGCAGCAGCTGCTCTTTCTGCTCAAATTTAATATGTACCCTCCTGAGTATATTTTTCAAATTCAAAGGCAACTGCTAATGCATGGATTCATTCCATAATGGTTCTCGCCGACAGAGACAGAGACTCAGGCGGAAGCAGGCATGCAGACAGCGTCGGACACATACACATAGTCAGGCACATAGACAAGGATAGGCTCACAGAGTCAGATACACCGACAGACAGAGACAAACACACAGAGAGACTCACGCGCAGACAGATATATCGATACACAGACAGTGCTATTTATACCAAGATTCATTAACCATAGAGAAAAGGGAAATATTCTCCAGGTCCTCACTCACTGTCTCTTCTCTCTGAGCTCACCGGTCTCGTGTGACAACTGAAGCCAGGAGGTTAATGATAATTATTAAAATCAAGGCATAGAAAGGGGGCTGAATCTGGGGACATAAATCAACCTCATCCTGCGCCCCTTTCCCAAAACCAAACTGAGTGGGATCGGAATGCCAGGGAAGTTTGGATCTCACAACAGATCCTCTCCAGTCCCCAACCCCGCTTGACAACCTATCCAGACAGTGCCATATTTCTCCTTCTCCCCCCGCCCCCCCCACCCCCCACCCCCGCTTTCTTTTCAAATCGCCCGAAATTTCAGAATCATAAAGTGCAGAAGGCTTTCGAGTTTGCACCGACACGTGAGGAAACACCTGACCTACGAACGCCGTCCCTTTTACCAGCACATGGACGATAGCCTTGAAGGTTATGACGTGCCAAGTGTTGGTGCTTTTTAAAGGATGTGAGGCAACCCGCCTCCACCACTCTCCCAGGCAACGCATTCCAGACCGTCACTACCCTCAGGGTAAAAAAGCATTTCCTCACATCCCCCAAAACCTCCTGCCTCTCATCTTGAACTTATGTCAACAGCTGCTCCCTATACACCCTTTCCATGCCACTCATAATCTGGCACACCTCGATCAGTTCGTCCCTCAGTCTTCTCTGCTCCAGCGAAAACAACACAAAACTATCCAACCTCTCTTCATAAATGTTTCATCCCAGGCAATATCCTGGTGTATCTCCTCTGCACCCTATCAGTGCAATCACATCCTTCCTATAATGTGGCGGCCAGAACTGCTCACAATACTTCAGCTGTGGCCTCACCAAAGCTCTATAGAACTCCAACATGGCCACCCTACTTTTGAAACCTACGCCTCGATTGATAAAGGCAAGTGTCCTATATGCCTTTTTTACTACCTCAATGACATGCCCATCCGCCTTCAGAGATCTATGGACAGACACGCCAAGGTCCCTTTGTTCCTCAGTACTTCCAAGTGTCATGCCGTTCATTGAATACTTCCTTGTCAAATTACTTCTTCCAGTGTGTATCACTTCACACTTTTCAGGGTTAAATTCCATCTGCCACTTATCTGTCCATTACACCATCCCGTGTATATCTTCCTGTAGCCCAAGAAACTGAACTTCACTGTGAACCACTTGGCCAATCATTGTGTCATCAGAAAAATTACTAATCCCACCCCCCATTTAGTCATCTATGTCGTTTATATAAATGGCGAAAAATAGGGGACCTTGCACTGATCCCTGTGGTACGCCACTGGACATGGGCTTCCCCACTAAAACATGTCATCGCACTCTGCCTCCTACAACTTTGCCAGTTTTAATCTTCCTTATCACATTACCCTGTATCCTATGTGCATTTGCCTTTTTGATAACTCTCCAACCTGGAACCTTGTTCTGGCTTTTGTGAAATCCATATAGACTACATAAACTGCACTACCCTCATCTACACACCTGGTCAGCTCCTCAAATAATTCAATCAGATTTGCTAATACCTTTTTCAGGAAAGTCGCATCCCACATGCTGGTGGAATCCCCTCCCTGCCCCATCAGAGCAGTTTTGATCGCACTGCAGCACTAAATATGAGAGTAGAATACGCTCTACTGCACCTCTGTCACTTTCCTCTCTGTCCAACACCGTTAGGAACCGTTAATTCTGTATAATCTGTAGTTGAGCACTTAAAGAGAGTCGCCTCTGACAGTCTCTTAGCGACAACAATTGCATTTATATAGCGGTTTTAATGCTGTAACACGCTGCAAGCTGCTTCACGGGAACTATTATGAAACCAATTTTTACCTTGTGTAATGGACAGAGATTTTAGTGTCAATGGCGAAAATCTATACGGATCAGGCAGGTATGAAGGTGCATTCTGAAGAAAGACAGAGAAAGGTGACAAAATGCAGCGAGGGAATTCCAGAGATTCGGTCTCCCAGGCAGCTGATGACGCCAATTGTGGGTTGGTGGAAAGCTCAGGAAATGCGCAGAGCTGTCGGGGTACAGCAGGGATTGGGGGAGTTAACACAGATAGAGAGGCATCGCAGGACATGGGGAAGAGGTGGGGTGGAGGGGAAGAGGAGGAGGTGTTGTGGTCGGTGGGGGGTTTGTGTGTTGGGTTGACATTAAGAATGAGATGATTGAGAAAGCAAAGTATTTCTTCATGGGGAAAATGTACTACTGTGAGAACAGGAGTCATGGATCAATGGAACTTGATGAGAATGAGGAGAGAGTGGGCAGCAGAGATTTATTTACGGTAAGCAAATAGTACTTTAGGTATGAGGAGTGAGGGGTATAACCAAATGACCTTGGAATTCATTGCGCAACTCCTGCCAGATGCCAGGAAAGACTGAGGACTGAATGTATCAGCCGTGACTGTAGGGGCTGAGGGAACCAGAGGGGTGAGACAGCAGGAGGTGAGTGTACAGGAAGTAGCTGAAACAATCTGTCCCTGGTAAAGTGGACCATTGTTGTTTGACGTCACACTGTATCTAGGGATATGGTTGGACCGTTTATGATGTCAATGTGACCGCCAGTGTTGGCATCCAACAATTGATGACATCACCATTTCTTCCATCCCCCCATGCGATGGGGAGGCTGAATCAGCCAGTCATTGCCTCCATCCACTGCCTCTCATTCTCCACATTGACGTTGTCAGAACTTCCCCTTGTTTTGGACACTCTTTTTACATGGTTTGGTAGCAATCTCACCGGATTCAGCAGGCACTGATTTCAATTTCCAATCCAGCGATTTGAGCTCCATAATCCAGGATGACACTCCCCTAGTGCAGATTTCAGGGAGTGCTGCACTGCCGGAGGTAAATGTATATTCTCTAGGACTTGAGCTCCATTTTGCCAGCCGACACTACTTCTTTGCCAGTGCTGAGGGAGTGTTGTTCTACCGGAGGTACATGCACATGCTCTTAAATTTCGAGGACATGATCTCCATAATCCATCCAATGCATCGGTGCCAGTCCTGAAAGAACAATGCACTATCAGATGGGGGTTTCTATCTGATGAGATGTTATGAACATCACTCATTTCAGGTGCATGCAAGATAAACCATGGGCAGTATTCCGAAGAAGGTCATTGAGCAGTACTGCATAGTGTCCTGAGGTCAATTGTTTGCCTGTATACAATGACGTTCATAAGCTTTCATTATCTCAGTGATGTTTCTGGAATCTTGCTCTGCGAAATGATGCAACATTTCACAAGTCATAATATTTCACTATCAGTTCAGTGTAAGTAAAGCTGTCTGGGGCGTACTGAGTTGCTACGAAGAGCTTTCAAATACATGTTGATGTCTTCGTTCCTTTGTAAGCAAAAACCAAACTCACAGTTTGTGGAATCTGAATCCCGGATATAAACACTTGCCTTCCACACAGATCAATGGACATTGAGTTGGTAACGTTCTACTGTACATGACATTCCTCTGATCCACTTCTCATCGTTCTTTCATTTATTCCGCAACAGCTAAACTATCAAAACCAGTGATAGAGCTTGATCAACCGACTGGGGTTTATGTAGTCGGAGAGACGGTCGCCATTACCTGCTCTGTGACTGGGCGTTATCGTGATAAAACCTTCCACTTTTACAGATGAGACCAGGAAATGCCCCGCTTACACGTCACCACGAAGAACAACATTGGAACGGCTCATGTTACCGTTGGAACAGATGGAGAACAATACAGCTGCGCATATAGCGTCAATGGTCGGCGGATATATTCCCCGGTGAGCGAGCATGTGATGGTGACTATAACAGGTCAGTGACCGGGAACATAAACTGTTACTTGACAATAAAACTTTGTTTGCATTTTTACATAACCATGTTGTAGACATTGCAACAAAATGTAACGTTCAATGTACAGAGGAAGCAGTGGAACCGAATGTCCTTCGATTTCATTTCTCAACACGTGACAGACTTCGTGAATGAATGGAAGCGGAATGAACCCGCTGTGCAATGTCAGTGATGTCAGGGGCTGAGTAGGGTATGGGAGGAAGGCAGGAGCCGGGGGGCGGTGGGTGACGGGGCAGGCAGCAGCTCGAATTTTCAGTTGCTGGGGAGATGTGCAGTCATGCGCTTTGATCTAACATCGCAGTCCAGCTGATGACAGGGTTATATCCATTCTGAGGTCAAAATGTCCAAGAATATTCTCCTCCAAACGTTGATGAAGTCACAGCGAAACCCCCAACCCGCCCCATCCTTTGGGATCCTGAGGTGACTTGACAGGGAGCATGTGGAGAAGATGCTTCCTCTTAGGGAATAACCTAGAACGTATTGTCCAGGTTTAAAAGCAGTGGCTCCGCATTTTAGGCAGAGATGAGCAGAATGGTTTTCTCTCTCAGAGGGTGGTGAGTCTTGGAACTCTATACCTCAAAAGGCGAATATTGAGCACTTGAACATTTTTTGAAGGCAGATCGAAATAGATCCTTTATTAACGAGGGGGTTAAACGTTCTCGGGAATCGGCAGAAAATTGTGTTTAAGGTGACATCAGATCAGCCATGATCTGACTGAATGGCGCAGCAGGCTGGAAGGGCCGAGTGGCCTAATCCTGTCCCTAATTCGTATATTTGTATGTTGATATGTTCGAGTTTCTGCACCCTGAATTGAACAGTTATTGCCGCATTTTCGCTCTCATTCCCCACCCTGAAACTGGGACGAACACCTGTCGTTTTGGATTATCTGTATTCAACAGCCCGTACGGAATTTGATATCACTCCTTCCAGAAAAAGAAAGATCTGGTGTTTGTTCCCACTCCAAATACTTTAGCTTCATTAATCAGGCCGATATTCACCCCGGCGCAAGTAGGGCCTTAGAGCTGCACTGTGGGCGATCCACGCATTTACTTTAGGACTTGATCTGCATCATCCAGAACGCCACCACTCGCCGCCCCCATCCCCACTCCCTCCCACCCCACCCCCCCATAATAATGCTGAGGGTGTGAATCACTGTTGGAGAGACATGTATTCATGTTAGGTCTTGCTCTGCATAAGCCAGGTAGACACTGCCCCGGTGCCACTGCTGAGGGACCGCTGTTCTACCGGAGGTACGTGCATATGCTCTTAACTCTCCAGGACATGATCTCCATAATCCAGCCAACACAGCGGTGTCAGTCCTGAAATAACACTGCACTATCAGAGGGGGTTTCTATCTGATGAGATGTTATGAACATCCCTCATTTCAGGTGAAGGCAAAATACACCATGGGCTGTATTTCAAAGAAGGTCATTGGGCAGTTCTGCATCGTGTGTTGAGATCAATTGTTAGCCCTCATCCAATTACGTCATTAAGCTTTCATTATCTCAATGATGTTTCTGCAATCTTACTCAGCGAAAAGTTGCTCCATTTCACCATTCGGAATATTTCACTATCAGTTCAGTGTTTGTAAAGCTGTCTGGGTCGTGCTGTGTTGCTAAGAAGGGCTTTGAAATACATCTTGATGTCTCCGTTACTTTGTAACCAAAAAGCGAACTCACGGTTTGTGGAATCTGAGTCCCGGATGTAAACACTTCTCTTCCACACGGATCAATGGGCATTGAGTTAGTGACGTTCTACTGTACATGATATTCCTTTGATCCACTTCTCATTGTTCTTTCATTTATTCCACAACAGCTCCACCATCAAAACCAGTGATAAGACTTGATCAATGGACTGGGGTTTATGTTGTCGGAGAGAGGGTCACCATTACCTGCTCTGTGACTGCAGATGATCGAGATAAAAACTTCCACTTTTATCGAGGTGGCCAGAATCTGTCCCTCTCACAGTTTACCACAAAGTACGACATTGGAACAGCTCGTGTTACCGCTGGAACAGATGGAGAACAATACAGCTGCGCATATAGCGCTTCTGTCAATGGTCGGTGGATAGATTCCCCGCTGAGCGAGCATGTGATGGTGACTATAACAGGTCAGTGACCGGGAATATAAACTGTTACATGAGAATAAGACACTGTTTGTATTTTTTACATAACCATGTTGTAGACATTGCAACAAAATGTAACGTTCAATGTACAGAGGAAGCAGTGGAACCGAATGACCTTCGATTTCATTTTTCAACCCGTGACAGACTTCGTGAATGAATGGAAGCGGAATGAACCCGCTGTGCAATGTCAGTGATGTCAGGGGCTGAGTAGGGTATGGGAGGAAGGCAGGAGCCGGGGGGCGGTGGGTGACGGGGCAGGCAGCAGCTCGAATTTTCAGTTGCTGGGGAGATGTGCAGTCATGCGCTTTGATCTAACATCGCAGTCCAGCTGATGACAGGGTTATGTCCATTCTGAGGTCAAAATGTCCAAGAATATTCTCCTCCAAACGTTGATGAAGTCACAGCGAAACCCCCAACCCGCCCCATCCTTTGGGATCCTGAGGTGACTTGACAGGGAGCATGTGGAGAAGATGCTTCCTCTTAGGGAATAACCTAGAACGTATTGTCCAGGTTTAAAAGCAGTGGCTCCGCATTTTAGGCAGAGATGAGCAGAATGGTTTTCTCTCTCAGAGGGTGGTGAGTCTTGGAACTCTATACCTCAAAAGGCGAATATTGAGCACTTGAACATTTTTTGAAGGCAGATCGAAATAGATCCTTTATTAACGAGGGGGTTAAACGTTCTCGGGAATCGGCAGAAAATTGTGTTTAAGGTGACATCAGATCAGCCATGATCTGACTGAATGGCGCAGCAGGCTGGAAGGGCCGAGTGGCCTAATCCTGTCCCTAATTCGTATATTTGTATGTTGATATGTTCGAGTTTCTGCACCCTGAATTGAACAGTTATTGCCGCATTTTCGCTCTCATTCCCCACCCTGAAACTGGGACGAACACCTGTCGTTTTGGATTATCTGTATTCAACAGCCCGTACGGAATTTGATATCACTCCTTCCAGAAAAAGAAAGATCTGGTGTTTGTTCCCACTCCAAATACTTTAGCTTCATTAATCAGGCCGATATTCACCCCGGCGCAAGTAGGGCCTTAGAGCTGCACTGTGGGCGATCCACGCATTTACTTTAGGACTTGATCTGCATCATCCAGAACGCCACCACTCGCCACCCCATCCCCACTCCCTCCCACCCCACCCCCCATAATAATGCTGAGGGTGTGAATCACTGTTGGAGAGACATGTATTCATGTTAGGTCTTGCTCTGCATAAGCCAGGTAGACACTGCCCCGGTGCCACTGCTGAGGGACCGCTGTTCTACCGGAGGTACGTGCACATGCTCTTAACTCTCCAGGACATGATCTCCATAATCCAGCCAACACAGCGGTGTCAGTCCTGAAATAACACTGCACTATCAGAGGGGGTTTCTATCTGATGAGATGTTATGAACATCCCTCATTTCAGGTGAAGGCAAAATACACCATGGGCTGTATTTCAAAGAAGGTCATTGGGCAGTTCTGCATCGTGTGTTGAGATCAATTGTTAGCCCTCATCCAATTACGTCATTAAGCTTTCATTATCTCAATGATGTTTCTGCAATCTTACTCAGCGAAAAGTTGCTCCATTTCACCATTCGGAATATTTCACTATCAGTTCAGTGTTTGTAAAGCTGCCTGGGTCGTGCTGTTTTGCTAAGAAGGGCTTTGAACTACATTTTGATGTCTCCGTTACATTGTAACCAAAAACCGAACTCACGGTTTGTGGAGTCTGTGTCCGGGATGTAAACACTTCCCTTCAACACAGATCAATGGGCATTGAGTTAGTGACGTTCTACTGTACAGGACATTCCCTTGATCCACTTCTCATCGTTCTTTCATTTATTACACAACAGCTAAACTATCAAAACCAGTGATAAGTCTTGACCAATGGACTAAGGTTTACGTTTTCGGGGAGAGGGTCACCATTACCTGCACTGCGATGGCAGATGATCGAGATAAAATGTTCTACTTTTACAGAGGGAACCAGGATCTGTCCCTCTCACAGTTCGCCACAAAGTACGACATTGGAACAGCTCGTGTTACCGCTGGAACAGATGGAGAACAATACAGCTGCGCATATAGCGCTTCTGTCAATGGTCGGTGGATAGATTCCCCGCTGAGCGAGCATGTGATGGTGACTATAACAGGTCAGTGACCGGGAATATAAACTGTTACATGAGAATAAGACACTGTTTGTATTTTTTACATAACCATGTTGTAGACATTGCAACAAAATGTAACGTTCAATGTACAGAGGAAGCAGTGGAACCGAATGACCTTCGATTTCATTTCTCAACCCGTGATAGACATCGTGAATGAATGGGTGGGGAATGAATCCGCTGTGCATTGTCTGTGATGTCAGGGGATGAGTAGGATATGAGAGAAGGCAGGAGTCGTGGCGGTGGGGGGGGGGGGGGCGGTGGGTGACGGGGCAGGCAGCAGGTCAAATTTTCAATTGCTGGGGAGAGCTGCAGTTATGCGCTTTGATGTAACGTCGCAGTCCAGCTGATGACAGGGTTATTCTGATGTTGAAATGTCCAAGAATATCCTACTCCAAACGTTCATGAAGTCACAGCGAAACCCCCAACCCGCCCCATCCTTTGGGATCCTGAGGTGACTTGACAGGGAGCATGTGGAGAAGATGCTTCCTCTTAGGGAATAACCTAGAACGTTTTGTCCAGGCTTAGAAGCAGTGGCCGCGTATTTTAGGCAGAGATGAGCAGAATGGTTTTCTCTCTCAGAGGTTGGTGAGTCTCGGAACTCTATACCTCAAAATGCGAATATTGAGCATTTGAATATTTTTTGAAGGCAGCTCGATATATATCCTTTATTAACGAGGGGATGGGGTGGTTGAAAGGTTCTCTGGAATCGGCAGGAAATTGTGTTTAAGGTGACATCAGGTCAGCCATGATCTGACTGAATGGCGCAGCAGGCTGGAAGGGCCGAGTTGCCTAATCCTGTGCCTAATTCGTATATTTTTATGTTGATATGTTCGAGTTTCTTCACCCTGAATTGAACAGTAATTGCCACATTTTGGCTTTCATTCCCCACCCTGAAACTGGGACGAACACCTGTCTTTTTGGATTATCTTTATTCGACAGCCCGTACGGAATTTGGTATCACTCACTCCTGAAAAAGAAAGCTCTGGTGTTTCTTCCCACTCCAAATAATTTAGCTTCATTAACTAGGCCGATATTCACTCCGGCGCCAGTAAGGAGTTAGTGCTGCAATGTGGGAGATACACGCATTTACTTTAGGACTTGATCTGCATCATGCAGAACGCCACCACTCGCCGCCCCCATCCCCACTGCCCCCCACCCCACCCCCCATAATAATGCTGAGGGTGTGAATCACTGTTGGAGAGACATGTATTCATGTTAGGTCTTGCTCTGCATAAGCCAGGTAGACACTGCCCCGGTGCCGCTGCTGAGGGACCGCTGTTCTACCGGAGGTACGTGCACATGCTCTTAACTCTCCAGGACATGATCTCCATAATCCAGCCAACACAGCGGTGTCAGTCCTGAAATAACACTGCACTATCAGAGGGGGTTTCTATCTGATGAGATGTTATGAACATCCCTCATTTCAGGTGAAGGCAAAATACACCATGGGCTGTATTTCAAAGAAGGTCATTGGGCAGTTCTGCATCGTGTGTTGAGATCAATTGTTAGCCCTCATCCAATTACGTCATTAAGCTTTCATTATCTCAATGATGTTTCTGCAATCTTACTCAGCGAAAAGTTGCTCCATTTCACCATTCGGAATATTTCACTATCAGTTCAGTGTTTGTAAAGCTGTCTGGGTCGTGCTGTGTTGCTAAGAAGGGCTTTGAAATACATCTTGATGTCTCCGTTACTTTGTAACCAAAAAGCGAACTCACGGTTTGTGGAATCTGAGTCCCGGATGTAAACACTTCTCTTCCACACGGATCAATGGGCATTGAGTTAGTGACGTTCTACTGTACATGATATTCCTTTGATCCACTTCTCATTGTTCTTTCATTTATTCCACAACAGCTCCACCATCAAAACCAGTGATAAGACTTGATCAATGGACTGGGGTTTATGTTGTCGGAGAGAGGGTCACCATTACCTGCTCTGTGACTGCAGATGATCGAGATAAAAACTTCCACTTTTATCGAGGGGGCCAGAATCTGTCCCTCTCACAGTTTACCACAAAGTACGACATTGGAACAGCTCGTGTTACCGCTGGAACAGATGGAGAACAATACAGCTGCGCATATAGCGTTTCTGGCAATGGTCGGTGGATAGATTCCCCGCTGAGCGAGCATGTGGTGGTGACGATAACAGGTCAGTGACCGGGAACATAAACTGTTACGTGACAATAAGACACTGTTTGTATTTTTTACATAACCATGTTTTAGACATTGCAACAAAATGTAAGTGCAATGTACAGAGGAAGCAGTGGAACCGAATGACCTTCGAGTTACAGACTTCGTGAATGAATGGGTGCGGAATGCACCCGCTGTGCATTGTCTGTGATGGCAGGGGCTGGGTAGGGTATGGGAGGAAGGCAGGAGTCGGGGGGCGGTAGGTGACGGGGCAGGCAGCAGCTCAACTTTTCAGTTGCTGGGGAGAGCTGCAGTCATACGCTTTGATCTAACATCGCAGTCCAGCTGATGACAGGGTTATTCTGATGTCAAAATGTCCAAGAATATCCTACTCCAAACGTTGGTGAAGTCACAGTGAAACCCCCAACCTGCCCCATCCTTTGGGATGCTGAGGTGACTTGACAGGGATCATGTGGAGAAGCTGCTTCCTCGTAGGGAATAAACTAGAAAGTATTGTCCAGGTTCAAAAGTAGTGGCCGCGCATTTTAGGCAGAGATGAGCAGAATGGTTTTCTCTCTCAGAGGGTGGTGAGTGTTGGAACTCTGTACCCCAAAAGGCGAATATCGAGCATTTGAATATTTTGTGAAATGCAGATCGATATAGATCACTGCATCAAAATCAAGTGGCCAGTGTTTGGGGAGAGGAGTTTATGGGAAACCGCTAACTCCATTGCAAAATTTCTGACTTGCTCCCTGAGAGAAAGGACCCTGAATTCACCCTCTGGTCGTCAACTACTACTATAAGTGCTGAGATGGGAAGGGGAGGAAAACAGGAGGAGGTTGTGAAGGGACAGTCAGCAACTGAAGGATGTCATTGGGGGAGGAGGGGTTGTCCATTGCTGGGTGACGTCACGGTGTAACTCGGGATTGGGTGATGCCTTTTCTGACATCATACTGGGTCCGAGTGCCCAACGCCGACCATTGAAGCATTCACACAAGAGAGAAAAAGCATCACAGAATCCAATTGCGGTGGGGCAAGATGTACCTTCCAATCCTTTCACCGTTTGGTTTTCATACTCCACACTGATGCTATTATTTGGCGCCTTTGTCGTGGACTATATTCGCTGATGTCCTTACCTAGACCAGCACGCTACCCTAAATAAGATGGTTGAATAATCAACTCCCTTTCCCGATTGAGCTCAATAATCCAGGATGACACATTCACACACAGCGCCAGTGCTGAAGGAGTGCTGCATTGCCTGAGGTAGATGTAGGCACCCTGGGAATTGAGCACTATATTGCAGGCCTTCACTTCCCTGCTGCAATCACTGAGGCAGCGCTGCTTTGTCGGAGGTGGATGTAAATAGTCCAGGATTTGATCACCATAATCCAGGCCAACACTAACCACCCGCAATCTCTGCCCTTCCGGTGCCAGTACCGAGGGTGTGCTGCACTGTCGGAGGTAGATGAGTGCACGAATGGCCCTTAGCTTCAGCACCGGAGTCCCCTGACACAGTGAAAGTAAAGTGGGAGATTTGTAATGTCAGAGGTGCTATGTTTCAAATGAGAAAATGAAAACAAAGTCTGGAGCACCGCCTCTCAGGTACCTGCATGTGACCTCACTTGCCTTCACTTCACAGAGCATCAATCAGTAATTCTGCCCACCTCATGTCACCAAATATCAATGCAACAGAACACCTCACTCACAAGGTGCACATTATCCCGTCATTATCTTTGCGCATTAATAGTAATGAGACAATCAACCTCATACCACATCGTCACAAAGGACAACATTGGAACATTCACTGTGCGCGATATAATTGAAAGGTTGGGGGGGTGGGTGGCAGGGGGCATTGTAAATAAAGTGCCTCCGTGAAGGGGAGTTACCATCCCAGTAAATTTTCGAATGTCATTGTAGCAGGTGTGTGATTTCGAACGCGAGCGTTAACATGTCTATTCAATCACTCCTGGGAATTAAAGAATAAACCCTGGATTAACATTCTCTAGCCCTCAGGGGGACATTGTGTTCATCTCTTGTCTACTCCTGATCCAAAACACTGACCCATTATTGCCAGTGTCACCATTAATCACAATCAGAAAATGCAGCAGCACGGACGGAGGCTATTCGGCCCATCTTGCCTGTGCAAGCTCTTTGAAAAAGCTGTCAATTTTTCATTTTTTACGAGATGTGGCAATAAATGGCAAGTTTAGAATTAAATTGCCTCTTACTCGTTACCATTTAGAAGGCAATGTATATTCACTCAAGCGTTTATCCAAAATTTCAGCTAAATTATCCATTAACAATATTTTTCCAGTTCCACCGAACGGTCCTGTTGAATCTGCTTTCACCTTTGTCTGGTTACAATGACAAATGAACCACAGGATGATCTGGTACTGGTTACGATCGTTCTTTCGAACATTTGCAAGGAGAGAACCACCTCAAAGCAGTTTGAGGTAGCACTCTGCAAAATTACAATTATGCAGCTTATTTATACATCGCTGATCACGTACAAGAACATTGTTCAGATTCTAATCTCGTCAGCATATGGGATTACCTTAAACAGGTATCTCTGGATCCAGGCACACACACCCCCCTTCAACCAGGCAGAACGTTCACCCTTATCTAGGCTAGGACCATCTGTCCTTCCCTTATCCATTTAAGAAGAGCACCTCTTCTTGTTTGCATCCTCCATCTCCAGTCTGACTCCCAAGACCTTTCTGGTGATTGCAGGCCCTAAGGGTGTGCGAGGTTCATCTGGGAACCTCTGAATTTTAATGTGCTTGATGCGACTGTCTGCCTGGAAATTTGAGGTAATTGCCTTCCAATAAATTCTTCCTGCTTTCCTCCCAACACATCAAGTAATTCCAATCCATAATTGCCCTTTGGAAGGTCGTGATGAGCCGCATTTTTTGACAATCTGCAGTTCACCTGTTACATGGAGGCACAAGCGCACACTCAACCATACCCACGTGCCCATGTGCTCACAAACATACACGCGCACACGCATGCACACAAAGAAAGCACAAAGACAGACAAACACCGAATTAACTCTCACAAAACCGCCCGATACACCGTTGCAATTCTGAAAATGAATGAGTTTTTGAAAAGCATTATTTATTTATTTTTTAAGTTCAATCAACACGCCGACTGCCCCTTTATCGAATCTCATTAACCGAAGTGAAGAGACTCCTTCGGTACGGCTCACTTGTCTTGTGATACCAATAATTATAGAACATTAATTATAAATGAATCGCCCGAATGTAGTGTCCATTTTTTGAAATCACAGAGCCGTTAAGAAAACCAGTGATAACACTTGATCAATCGACAGGGGTGTATGTAACAGGAGAGACGGTCACCATGACCTGCACTATGACTGGAGATGTTCGGGAGAAAAACTTCTCTTTTTACAAAGATGACGAACGACAGTATTCTTGGCTAATTGACACAAATGACAATACTGGAACATTCCCGGTTACTGGTAGAAGTAGCGAATGGAGATTCCAATATCAATCCTGAATTTCCAGCAGAGGTCGGCATCTAAAATCCCCAAAGAGCAAGGCTGTGGCCGTGACTATCACTAGTGAGTGACAGGGAACAGAGATTGTTCATATCTCTATTCAGCAGAAATAGTATATTCACAAATTCAGACCCCTGCATCAATATAAAATGTTCAGGGTTCGGGGAGAGGACCCCATGCGAAAACCATTGACTTCATTGCTTAAGTCCTCACTCGTTCCCTGAAAGAACTGGTCCTGAAGTCACCCGCTGGGCATCAACTACCACTGCAAGTGTTGAGATGGGAAGGGGAAGAAAGCAGGAGGAGGGTGCAAGGTGGCGGTCAGCAGCTGAAGAATTCTGTCACTGGGGGAGACGGTATCTATTCTTGGGTGACTTCGCGGTCGACCTCTGAATTGGTTGATGCACTTCCTGACATCATACTGGGCTCAATTGCCCAACTCTGGCTATTGAGGCTGTCAAACAATAGAGAAACAACATCCCAAAACCACATGCGATGTGGCATGATGTACCTTACAATCCTTTCACCGTTTGCCTTTAATTCTCCACATTGATCCAGGCACTATTGGTTTTGTCATGGATAATCGTCATTCCTGTCCTGATCAAGAATATAGCACGCTATCCTAAGTCAGAAGGTTGTGTGGTCAAACTCCGCTTCAGACTGGCTAACAATCACCCAGCCCAACACTCCCCCTGGTGCCAGTACTGAGGAAGTGCAGCATTATCGGAGGTAGGCGCGTATTATCTTGGACTTGAGCTCCATAATATAGACCGACACAGCCACCTTGTGCCAGTACTGGGGGAGTGCTGCACTGTCGGAAATGAATGTTATATTCCTGGACTTGAACTCCATAATCCAGCACTCCCCCTGTGCAAACAGTGAAAGCCTGCTCCGCTGTCATATGTAGATGTATAAACTCTTGCTCTTGTGCTCCCATAATCCAGGCTGACCATGCTGCGGTGCTGGTGCAGAGGGAGCGCTGCACAGTCGGTGGTAACTCTTTTAGAGACTTAAACTCCATAATCCAGGCCCACTACTGAGTGAGTGCTGAGCATTAGGAGGTAGATGAATGCCATTAGGACGTTAGCACCAGTGTCCAAGTTTCCTGACAGAGTGAGTAGAGTGGGAGTGTGTAATATTTGATGTAAAGTGTTTCAGATGAGCCAATGATAAAAGTCTGTAGTCCCGCCTCTCTGGTGTCCTTAAATGGTCCTACTTGCCTTTACTTCACAGAAAATCAATCGGAACTCTTGCTCCTTCTCATGTCTCCCAGTATGAATTCATCAGGACACATCACGAAAAATTTGCACATTATTCGGGAATTGGCTCGTTCCAGTTAACGTGCAAAGATAATCAACTTCTCTCCTCTTATCAAATCGTCACATAGGACAAAATTGAAAATTTCACTGTTCCCGATACAAACGAAGGAGGGAGGTAATTAAATAAAGAGCCTTCGTAAAGGGAATGGAAATAGGGTCCCAGCTCAGAGAATCTGTGATTCTCACTATAGCAACTGAGTGTTGGCGATATGTCTGTTCAATCACTCCTGGCATTTAAAAAATGAACCTTAGTTTCACGTTTTCTAACATTCAGGGTGACATTGTGATCACCTCTTGTTTAATCTGATCCAAACCATTGACCCATTACTGCCAGTGTCCCCATTAATCACAGAATCAGAAAATGCGACAGCACAGACTGAGGCATTTCGGCCCATCCTGCCTGTGGAAACTCTGAACGTGCTTTCAACTTTTACTTTATTTGTTGATGAGATGAGGCAATAACTGGCAAGGGCAGAGTTTAATTGCCGCTTCCTAGTTGCCCTTTCAAAGGTCAGGTATATCCACTCCAAAGCATTTATCCATAATTTCTGCAAAATTATGCATTAGCAATATTTATCCATTTCCGTTCGAAAGTTGCTGTTGAATCTGCTGTCGCCTGAAGTAATTGCCATCATAATTGCCCTTTTGAAGGTGCTGATGAGCCACGTCCTTGACCATTTGAATCCTATCTGGTGCATAGAGGCACACATGCGCACGAACACACGCACACGCGCCCGCACACATACACAGTCGCACACAGACACAAACATGCGCACACACGCACACATTTTCTCAATCTATCTCAAACCCACGCACACACAGACACGCACGCATACATCAACACAGTCAGAGTTAGATATATCACAAAGCGCTTGAAATTCTGTTGCAATATTGAAAATGAACGAATTTCAAATAATGCGCTTTGAAATGCATTAGTTATTTGTTAATTTTAATCAACTTTCTCGAACCTCATTCGTGAGGTAAACAGACTCCTTCGGTACGGCTCAATTGTCTTGTGGTACCAACAATTATAGAACATTACATTGAGGCTATTCATTTATAATTATCGTGTCCATTTTAAAAAAAAAAATCACAGAGCCACTAAGAAAACCAAAGGTAACACTTGATCAATGGACAGGGGTGTATATTGTAGGAGAGACTGTCACCATGACCTGCATTGTGACGGGGGGTTTTCGGGAGAAAATCCTCTATTTTTACAGAGTTGATGGACAGCTGTACTCACGGAAAATTGACACACATGACAATACTGGAACATTCCGGGTTACTGGTAGAAGTAACGGTGGGCGACACCAATGTCTATTCGAAATGTCCATCAGAGGTCGGCAACTAACATCCCCGAGGAGCGAGGCTGTGACAGTGACTACCACAGGGGAGTAACAGGGAACAGCGATTGTTAATATGTCTATTCACGGGGATTGGCATATTCACAAATTCAGATCCCTGCATCAAAATTAAACAGTCAGTGTTCGGGGAGAGGAATGTATGCGAAAACTATTGACTTCATTGCTCATGTCCTGACAATTCCCAGTAAGAATGGGCCCTGAATTCACCAGCTGGACATCAACTAGCACTGCAAGTGTTGAGATGGGAAGGGGAGGATAGCAGGAGTATGGTGTGGGGGGCGGGGCGAACAGTGAGCAGCTGAAGGATCCTGCCACAGGGGAGTGGGTGTCCATTGTTGAGTGACGTTACCGTCCACCTCGGGATTGGGTTGTGCTCTTTCTGACATCATAATGGGCCCGAGTGTCCAAGCCCGACCATTGAGCCGGTCAAACAATAGGGAAACCACATCACAAATCTCACATTTCCCGGGACGGGATGGACCGTTCAATCCTTTCACTGTTAGGGTTTCATTTTCGTTTAAATTCATTCATGGGATGTGGTCTTCGCTGGCTGTGGCAACAATTATTGCCCATCCCTCGTTGACCTTGAGAAGGTGGTGGTGAAATGCTTTCTTGAACCGCTGCAGTCCGTGTGGTGTGGGTATACCCACAGTGCTGCTAGGAAGGGAGTTCTAAGATTTGGCCCCAGTGACAGTCAAGGAACGGCGATATATTCCCAAGTCCGTGTGGTGAGTGAGTTGGAGGGGAAATTCGAGGTGGTGGTTTTCCTAACTATTCGCGGCTGAAATTACCTGAGATTGTGTTGTACTATCTTCAATCACCACCTCAGCAAGTCTGTAGCACGCTACCTAAAGTTAGAAGGTTGCGTGATCAATCCTAACTCCATGTTGAGCTCCATATCCAGGAAGTCTGATCCAGACTGTGCCAGGACTGAGGGAATGCAGCTCTGCCGGCGATATATCTATATACTATAGGGCTTGAGCTCCATAATCCAGACCGATAAAACCCCGGTTGCAGTGCTGAGTGGAAGTTGCCCTGTTATAGGTGGATGTATATAATCTAGCACTTGAGCTCTATAATCCAGTCCGACACTCGCCCGGTGTCTGTCCTGCGAGAGTGCTCCACTGTCGGGGGGAGATTTACATACCCAATGATTTGACCTCCATAGTGAAGGCTGAAACTCACCCGGTGCCAATCCTGAGGAACTCACTGACTTCACCTAATTCTAATGGGGCATTCAAATGAGGGCTCAGTCAGCAATTTCGTGTTGGGTTAAAACAAGCAGCTGCATTTTCGTGAGTCACATCAGTGGGAACTTCGCTTCGGTATCCATTGGCCAAAAATACATCGTTAAAACAACATCACCGAGGGAGAAATCACATTGATTGTACCGCCATTAATTAATGCCCGTCCATGGCATCTTGCTGTGCCCAAATCAGCTGGTGCGATTCCTCAATTACCATAATGAATACACTTCAGCCGCACTTTGTCAGCTGCGGAGCTATTAGCGAAGGCCCTATTTCCTGATTGGCGTTTGGAAATGCGTTTACTTATCCTCCTTCCTGAGTCGTCAAATCCTGCTCTCCACATTTGTAAAGTCTCAAACACTTGTAAACACGGTGCTTCGACACAGGTCAATTATTGTCCTTATAACCTACTGCTGTACTGGAAAGGCTCTGATCCAGTTCTCATTGATCCTTCAATTCATTTTACCACAGATCCGCTAAAAACCCCAGTGATATATCTTGATCAAGCCACAGGGGTGTATGCAGTAGGGCAGACGATCACCATGACCTGCACCGTGACTGGAGATAATCGCGAGAAAATGTTTTATTTTTATAAAGGACATCAACAGCTGCCCTTTAATACAAGCAGCAGAAATACCGAAACGTTCACATTCCCGAATAGTGGTCTAAGCCACAGCGGACAATACCGATGTCAATACAGAGTTACCGTCCGGAGCAGGCAGTTCGATTCTAAACAGAGCCAGGCTATAACGGTGGCCATAGAAGGTGAGTGACAGAATGCAGATATTTAAACATTCATATTTATGGTGCTGGTTTTCTAAAATAAACAACGTTTCATTCACAGTAATAATATGAATCCTTTCAACTAAGCAGAGATGGAGTCCAAAGGATCGGTGATCTCATCCACAATTTTTACCGTTGGGACTGAACTCACAGATTGCAGGGGCTACTGTGGGTATGAGGGGAAGGCAGGAGTGTGATGTGAGGAGACAGTCAGCAGCTGAAGTGTTCTGTCACTGGGGGACGCTAGTCTCTAGTGGATAGCTCCAGTGCCTTGTGTAACTCTTTCGAGTACAAACCTGTTTCCATCTGTTTCAGATGAAGTTACATTGTTTCATAGTTTGCCATTGTGAGATTTGAACTCTTGATCTGGGGGTTACAAACCCAGTACCATAACCACTTGGCTATTTAGGCCAAGCAAGATGGTGTAACTCTTTCGAGTACAAATCCGTTTCCATCTGTTTCAGATGAAGTTACATTGTTTCATAGTTTGCCATTGTGAGATTTGAACTCTTGTTCTTGGGGTTACAAACCCAGTACCATAACCACTTGGCTACTTAGGCCAAGCCTAGTCTCTAGTGGATGGAGATGTCACCGTCTTAATTGGCATTGAATTAGGCCCAGTGGGAAAACGTGTTTTCTGTTAAAATAAAGATTGGCGTTTGAGAGTTATATCAGTGGGAAATTCGTTTTGGTGTTCAAGGCCACAGCACCAAAGCAGAGTAACATTCCACACGTCGGTGCTGGTTCATTCCCATGAATTGGCTTTATTTCCATACATTGTAATTTTAGATGTGTTGGACTGTCTCAACATTTTAAACAAACTATTTTTGCAGCACTCTCGCCTGAATTATAAAGCAATGGAGTCAAATTTCACTTCAGTTCATGAGTTCCTCAAATGCAGCCCGACACTCCACCTGCTGCCTTTACTGTGGAAGTACTGCACTGTCGGGGGTAGATGCTTCTCGTCTCGAACTTGAGCTCCATAATCCAGAAGCGTTTAGTAACTTTGCAAAGCTCGATGAAAATCGCACTTAATCGCTGAATTGCGAGAAATTTCCCAGCTTCTCCAGTCTCTCTCCATGCCAAACTCCCTCCTCTCTCAAAGCTTTGCAGTCAATTGTCCCTGCCTGCTTGACAGGGCTTCGTTATCCTGCCCATAGTGTGACGCCCCTAATTGGGCACGGCATTCGAAGTGAGGGCTATCCAGTAAAAATAATAGCAAAATACAGCGGATATTGAAAATCTGAAATAAAAACAAAATGCTGGAGGGCTCAGCAGATCTGGCAGCGTCTGCTGAGGTAGAAACAGTGTGAATGCTTCGATTTTCTATGACTCTTCAGAGTTGGGTCGGGGTGTGGAGAAGCGGGAGTGGAACAGAAGGACAGGGATAAGTGGACGCTCAGGGGAGATTGACAAAGATGTCATGGAGAAAAGACAAATAGAGTGTTAATGGTAGCGTTGAAGGTTAAAGAAGATGGTAATAGCCGCTGAAAGTTAAGATCACAGAATGTGTTAATGTCAGTACTAAGGTTATCACTGACAGCAAAACAGGTTACAGATGGGCCTGGCAGGGAGAGGGTGAGGGAAATATGTGGAAATGCAGGAGAAGGTTCATGGACTGAGGTTGTTGACATCAACTTTAAGTTCAAAAGGCTTAAAAGTACTCAATTAACACATTCTTACCATATCTTTATGCAATAATTAGCATCTTCTTTAGTCTTTAACACTCAGTACCATTCCATCTGTCTTGTGTCCATGACATCTTTCTCAAATTTCATTTGAACTCCCAACTCCACATGACCATCTATTTTGCTCCACCTGCTCCACCCTCTTTCACTATTTAATCCATCACATTTCTAATTACCTTTAGGTCTGAAGAAGAGTCCTCTGGACTGGAAACGTGAGGCCTGTTTCTCGGGCCACACATGCTGCCTGAACTCTTGAGTCTTTGCTCAATGTTCTGTTTTGATATGAGGACTAAGCAACGTTGCATGAAATTTTAGCATTAGTTATTTTTTGTATTATTCATTTTTGACAAAAGTCAGAATTGAATTTTGAATCAATCGTTCCTACCTCTTCGCTTCTAATTCCAGATCTTCCCGAAACATAGATATCCGTGGCTCTAGTGCAGTTGTTCAGGGCAGGGATGTCACATTTAACTATACAAATCACGGGGCAATCCTACCATCACGTTTTACCTACGCAGACAAGGTGATGCGAATCACGATGGGTTCAAGTCTGCTGCTTCAGGGATCAATTCTGTCACCTTCAGGAATATCGATCACTCTGAGATTGGTATTTATACCTGTCGGTATGATGCACTGATTAACGGAGGAAATCTATCCTCGGCTCTGAGTGACCCTATGCACATCACTAATACTGTGTGCTGTTTACTTAAAGAATAACCTCCCCTCTGGTAATCTTGCCAATTATTTTTAACCTGTGATGCCTGGCTTGAATCTGTCCAGCCCGTGTATGGAGCTTCGGCCTTTTTAGCTAATCAAGTTACATCAGTATTTCGAAATGTTCAATTAAACTACCAATTAACATTCTTACCAGGTCAGAATATGCAGCACTTTCCACGCTTCTGATCCATTTTGCGAAGTGATTTTCTTTAGGCAGATTCGTAGTTCATATAACCAACCGACGGTAATAAATTGTGTTACTGTTTTAATTTCAATCTGTGCCCTTTCCCTGACTACACTAAGGAGCGCACTTAACAGTTCAAACTGGCTTGAAAATGAGAGCAGCCTGTTCTCTTCTCCCGTGTACAGTATTGACCCAGTGAAATCATATTTCTTCCCATTAGCCTGGATTAATACAATAATTGCCTGGCAGTCGGTAAGCGGTTAATAACCAATGAAACACTTAAGGTCACAATGGCTCAAGTAATAAGCCGACCAATTGCATTTGAGCATTCTATTGGGTTATTCCAGCAGGGGTATTGACACGCCACCCGCGTGCCAGAGCCTTGCCAATTCCATTGCTGGTTGGCTTTTTTTAAAGCAGTGTTTTCATGTGCGCTATCGATACATGGGATTGGAGACAGGCTGTGAAAAACAAAAGCTGCGGCAGTTATCCAAGTAATGTAAAACCTAAGGAAAAAAACTTCACAAAATGGATCGGAAGTGAGGAAGTTGCTGCATCTTCTGACCCGGAAAAAATGTTAACTGGTGATTTAATAGAACGGTTCGAAATGCTGATGTAATTTGTTTAACTAAACAGGCCGAATCTCCGTGCACTGCCGGTGAGTGATTCAAACCAGGGAATTCAGATTGAAGCTAATTAGCAAAACAACCAGAGGGGAGATTATACTTTAAGTAAAGTTGTTTTTTGTGATCTGAAACACGACGGAGTGCGATTCAACAGTTTTAAACCTGAAGTGAAAATACATCTTAAAATAAAATTTGCAGTGCTAGGAGGAAAGAACGAGTGGGGTAGGAACGTGGATTAATTGACCATGTCCATTAAGGGTTCGGCACATGCGCGATGGGCCGAAAGGCCTTCTCTACTGAATAATTTTATAACTGTGTCTCTGTGGCTCTGTTTTCTACGGCACTCGTGCCCCAACTGTTGTGCAGATTAAGTTGCAGATTATTCGTTTGGTTTTAGAAGATGTTAATTAACACTGTCCTGCTCGCCCCCTTTCCCGCATTCAGAAAAGAATCCTGTTGCTCTGGCTGCTGTTGTTGGTTCTGCTTTGGGACTGATTCTCCTCCTTGCCCTATTGGGTGTCTGCGTCTGGAGAAAAGGTAGGTCAGACCACGTGTAACAACCGGTCATTACAAATGAACAGATGAAGTTAACTGTAGACAATTTGTGGTCAGTATGAACTAAATCCCTAAAACACCAACGGCCTCAACTTCAACATTAAGTGCAGGGTGATCCCGGTATGAAGGGTGAAATAGTCAATCGCAAAGTCATGGGTGGAAATTACCCTTGTTTGGAATGGCAAGACCGGGAACATCACGTCGACCACCTGTCAGATGCTCTATCCAATATCCCGCGGCATTGATTTCACAAGGGCTGAACAGATGGCTGGTTCATGATGCAGACCTCAGCCATACCGCTGCGTTTGGGCAGCTGTCCAGTACATGTCACCGGGTTATAATTGTTCCTTGGCTGGGGGTAGAATGAGCGGTATCGCATTCGAAAATCCAACAAATTCAAATATCTACAGCAAAACTCTCAGGTTGAGAAGAATGGAGGGAGAGCTCAGAGTGGTGATTTTATGCAAGTTGTTCAGAGAAACGATTGCATGGAATCTGGAACATAGCAGAAAAATAGGTTTAGACAAATGGATGTTGTGTCCAGCTGCTCTAATGTAAGCTGGGTTAGGTATAAGGAAGTTCCTCAATCACTAATGAGGCAAAGGAATAACATCAGCTACTGTCCTGGAGACGAACATATTGGAATTATTGACAAAACATACGGAATTTGCAATGGGATTGGGGCACAATACAGACCTTGGAGGGGATGAGTGAGGCTGTGTTCAGCTGCCTTCCTTATCTGGAAGATTCTGACTTTGAATGGCGGCAAAAATCCATTTCTCCATTCTCCACTGTACTTCCTAGCCTACTGCCATTCCACCCTTGGGTAACCCTCTCCAAATGAATTGTACATTTTCTTTGATACCGTGCCCCAGTCGCTTGCCCCTCCCCCCTCCCGCATCATCGTTAAACTGATCCCTCCTATGTGACACACAAATTGCTCAATGGGCATTTTCCCTTAAGAAATGCTCCCTGACCTTCATGTTCAAAGACTCGCAAACAACCTTCCGTTCAACCAATATACCAGACTATCATGGTCTGAACGTTAGAGTGGCTTGTTAGCATTCCTTATCTGCCTGGACCTCTCCACCCAATAACGCATATGCCATTGTTCAGAATGCTGTACAAATACAGGTCCCCGTGGACCTGCTCTCTCCCATTGACACCCCCACGCTGGTCATATCATTCACTCTAATTACTTCCTCTCCCTTGGGTGCACGGCCAGCTTTGCCACAATATGAATTTTCTTTATTCAGTTAGGCAAAGTCCATGAAGGTTTCTAGACCAATAATTATTCCCCATCCCTAAACTGTCCGGTGAGAAGGTGGTAGAGAGCAGCCTTCTTGCATCACTACAGTCCCTGTGGCTCAGGTGCGCCTAAATTGCTGTTAGGGAGGAAGTTCCTGGATTCTGAGCCAGCGACAGTGAAGGAACAGTGAAATATTTTTAAGTCTTTATGGTGAGCGTCTTGGAGGGGAAAATCCAGGTGGTGGTGCTCCCATTTGTCTGCTGCCCTTTTCCTTATAGGTGGATCCGAAGGCACTGTCTAAGGAGCCTTGATGAGTTTCTACAGTCCATCATGTAGATAGCACACACTGTTGCCAGTGGGCGTCAGTAGTGAAGGAAGCAACTCATTGTGGAAGGGGTGCCAATTTAATGGGCTGCTTTGCCCTGAATGGCGTCAGGTTTCTTGAGTGTTCCTGGAGCTGTACTCATCCAGCAAGTTTGGCATTTTCCATCGCACTCCTAACTTGGCGTGCTGTAGATGTTGGATAGGCTTTGGGGAGTCTGGATTGAGGTATTCGCCGCAGGATTCCCAGCCTCTGACCGGCTCTTGTAGCCATAGTATTTATGTGGCTGGTCCAGTTCACTTTCTGATCAATGGTAGCCCCAAGAATGTTAAGTGTGGAAGGGGGTTTGAGCGAAAGGAATGCCATTCTGTCCTTTTACATGTCGTAATCATTAACTGATGAGATATATGGCGTAAACATTTCTCTCTATAATGACCACACGCTGCCCGATCCATGGGTACGTCCACTGGAACCACACGCTCGTCGGCATTAACAGACATTGAAATAATTTGAGTTAATGTTTGATCATGATTAATAATCACTGACTACGGTTATTCAACGCCTCAACGGTTCGAAAAGTTGGAATTACGATCAAAATATGCGTTTTTCACACCTGACAATTATCAATTTTTTCATAGAATCATTTTGTTTTTGTTATTTGTTCATGGGGTTTGTGCATCACTAGCAAAGCCAACATTTATTCACCACCCCTCGTTGTCCATGCTGACTCTCAGGCGGTATTTAACTATCGAGAGCATCACTGTGAGCTCTGCAGTCACCTGTCGGCTACATAGGGCAACAGGCCGAATTCTCGTAAGAGAATTCTTGAACGAAATGGTTCGTTGATGGTAGGTTCACGGTCACCATTAGGGAATCAAGTTTTACTTGTTCCCAATTTTATTTCATTACCTCTATTGAAAGTGCCCAGCTCCCGAGATGGTTATTAACCCATGATTCCGGACCTTAGTCCAGGATTCATAATTAGGAGCCCAGTCAACCAACCAATACTTCACCATTCACATTTAAATGGGCAATTTGAGACTCAAAGACATTCGCTGCTCTGTGATTTGTTTCTCAAATTCCTATTCTGTTCCCGACTTATAATCCTTATGTTTCCTTCTCAGGGAAGAAGGAAAACATGCGGGAAACCAGGTGAGACCATTAAGTGTTGCATTTCAATGACATGTCACGAACATAATGATCAGAAGCCATTGTTCAGGCAATTTCTATTCTAGGAAAGCATTATGTATTTTTCATTTAAACACGAGGTCTCCACTTCACACCCGCACTCGCATCTTCCTTCCGGTGGCTTTCTCGGCGTGCTCTGCGCGTTTAATTTATACATAACATCCTTTTTAAAACCTGCAGCATTGAGATGCTGGACATCGAGACCGGGGCCCCCTAGACGCGAAGTGTGCGCTCGACCACCAAGCTACAGCCCTACCTGCGCCTGCTTTCTCCACTGGATTGTTGAAGTTAATGCAGAAGCGGGGGAATATAATTAAACCTTTCAAATATTTCTGCCATTGAATCACTGTTTGTGAATCAACTCCAGTTTTTTCTCTCGGAGGGTGTTTTTTTACCGTGGAACCCTCTCGCCCAGAGAGCAGTGGATGCTGAATATGCTCAAAGCTGACAAAGGGAGTTTGTCTTGTTCATAGGCAATGATGTCGAGGGGCATGTGGGCAGACAGGAAAGTGGAGTTGAAACCCCCTTCAGGTCAGCCATGTTCTTATGGAATGGCGGAGCAGGCTCGAGGGCCGAATGGCCTTCCCTTGCCCTTAAGCACCCCCAGGGTAATTAGGGATCCAAATTAAGGACAGGAGTAGGCCACGCTGCCCCTCGAAACGGCTCCCCCATTCAGTATGGTAATGGATGATCCGATTGCAAACTCAAACCCACATTTGCGTCCACGGCGAACAACCTTTCAACCCCTTGCTATTCAGGTATCTCTCTTTTCCTACCTTAAGATCATTCAAAGATTCTGCCTCTACCGCCATTTGAGGCCGATTCGTGCGCGTGCTCTTTCACTCTTTGCGCGCGGCCTTACTTTCAAACATGTGCGCGTTTCATTCCCTTCATAAATTCTGCCATTATTATCTGTAATAAATCTGGGTTTGAAACAGTTTAAACATGCGGCTGGTCATGCAAACAGGAAAGCTTTTACACTATACTCGGTAATCCGGCCTCCTGTCCATTTAATGCCTGCCTCATGTGTTTAATGACACGGGTCATTTCAGATCAAATGATTAACTGATCTTTTCTGTTGTTTGAAGGAACGCGGTGCCCTCTAGAGAGCAAAACAACGAACACCTGACATGTGAGTTCAGATTGAAATTCCCACAATCAGAATTGTCCTTTGTGTTCAAAAATTTGTCGACACTTCATGAATAATAACCGGCAGAAAATCATCAGCAGTTTGCAGAAAACATTGAAAATGAAAGCTTAAAAGTTGCAGAGTAGGAAATGGATCAGGAATTGCAGTTATACAAATCGCTAAATGAAGCGACAAAAGTTAACTCTCCTTTCACGCTCCAAGCAGCTGATTTCGGAAGGGATAGAATTGAAAAGTCAAACGGATAAGAAGAATGTGCGTCAAACCTTGATTCCACCAATTAGTACCGAAAACAATGCTGGTCGGCGTAGGATAAAAACACATGTACAGAGACACTTGAGTGAGTCTAAAATATTTACTAGGATGATCGAAGAAGGTCTAACATTCGGCAGGGGTTTAGCATCGCTGGGCCTCATTGCTTATGAAAATAGGAGGCTGAGGGATTAGCTAATCGAGTTCTTTGAAACAGAATAATATTTATAGTTTTGGGAGATAGAAAAATCAGAGGCGATGAACACGGTAGCTCCCTCGTGAACCAATAGTGCGATACGAATGTTATAATTTGAAAGAAAAAGACGAAAGACTTGCTTTTATAAAAGAATTTACACAACCAATGGACGCCTCCAAAGCGCCTTACAAGTGTTATGGATTTGATTTTCCAGAGAAGTTTCTCATTAGAAGCACCAAACTTAATTTACTGACTATAGTAGCAGTCATATGCTTCCAACAATCTCCACAACTTGGAGAACTCCCATTCTCAGGTTCCCCGAGATCATTTTCATCATCCAAGCCAGCAGATGGAGCCTTTCTTTGGAGATCGACCCAGCAGTGCAGCGCCCCCTCAGTGCTGCACTCTAATGCCAGCTTTGTTTTTCGTCCTGGATCCCGGGAGTAAGACTTCAACTAGGAATGTTTACCCAGAAATGCTGGGATTATGGAACACGCCCTGCGAGTGGTCGGGCCGAAAAATTTAAAAGTTTTTAAGAAGTGGTTGGGTAAAATATGAGGCATAAGTGAGGTTTGAACTGACTGACTAGCTTGAAGCATAGAAACTTAAATAGGAGCAGACGTAGATCATTCGGCTCTTTAAAACCTACTCCGCCATTCAATCTGATCAAGGCTGATTATTTATCTCAACCCTATACTCTTTCTGTCGCTCCATAACCCTTGATGCTTTTAGACCCTATAATTCTATTTCCTTCTTAAATATATTTAGTGATTTGTCCTCCACAGCCATCTGTGGTAGAGAATTCCATAGCTTCACCTCACTGAGTGAAGAATTTCTCCTTTGCTCAGTCCGAAGTGGTCTCCCCTGTGCGTTGATCCTGTAACACCTTGCCACAACATGTTGCATTTGTGATGCTGGTAACCATAGAGACCCACACAGTCAATCTGCTCCTCATTCCCGGGGAAAACCCTGCACGATCCATTTCCTGGATTGAGAAGAACATGGGGCTGTAAGACCAATTTTGGAAGTGCTTTCGTTCCATCACGAGCTATCTAAGGCCTCTTTGTGCTGATTGAAGATTAGTTGCCCCCATCTCTTTGCAGTGAGGGTTAACTGATGAAGCATCCTCGAGAAAACAGACCTACCATAGACATCAAACTCTTCACTGTAAAGGACGAATGTTGTCAGCACTTACTCATCAATGTTATTTTTAACATGCTGTGGTTTTGTTTAGACGCTGATCTTATCCTACAAACAAATCCGAAGGGAGAAGATGTAAGTTGCAATTGGTGCAGTGGGCGGTAGAGAGGGGGGGGGGGCGGTGCAGTGGGCGGTAGAGGGGGGGGGCGGTGCAGTGGGCGGTAGAGGGGGGGGGCGGTGCAGTGGGCGGTAGGGGGGGGGGGCGGTGCAGTGGGCGGTAGAGGGGGGGGGCGGTGCAGTGGGCGGTAGAGGGGGGGGGGGCGGTGCAGTGGGCGGTAGAGGGGGGGGGCGGTGCAGTGGGCGGTAGAGGGGGGGGGCGGTGCAGTGGGCGGTAGAGGGGGGGGGGCGGTGCAGTGGGCGGTTGAGGGGGGGGCGGTGCAGTGGGCGGTTGAGGGGGGGGCGGTGCAGTGGGCGGTTGAGGGGGGGGCGGTGCAGTGGGCGGTTGAGGGGTCTGTGGGCGGTTGAGGGGGGTGCTGGGGGCGATTGGGGGGGTGCTGTGGGCAGCTGCCTGGACTGTGGGCAGTTGAGGGGGGGGCTGCTGTGGGGGGTTGGGGGGGGCGGGGGTGTTGTGGGTGGTTGAGGGTGGTGTGCTGTGGGCTGTCGAAGGGGGGTGCTGTGGGCAGATGAGTGGTCTGTGGGCGTTTGGGGGGGGGCTGCTGTGGGCGTTTGAGAGGGGGGGTGCTGTTGGCAGTTGAGGGGGGGTGCTTGGGGTGATTGAGGGGGGCTGCTGTGGGCGGTTGAGAGGGGGGCTGCTGTGGGCAGTTGAGGGGGGGTGCTTGGGGTGATTGAGGGGGGGCTGCTGTGGGAAGCTGTGTGGTCTGTGGGCGGTTGAGGGGGGGGGGTTCTGTGGGCGGTTGAGGGGGGGGGGTTCTGTGGGCGGTTGAGGGGAGGGCTGCTGTGGGCGGTTGAAGGTGGTGGGCGGTGTGGGGGGGGGTGCTGTGGGCGGTTGAGGGGGGGGTGCTGTGGGCGGTTGAGGGGGAGCTGCTGTGGGCATTTGGGGTGGGTGCTGTGGGCGGTTGAGGGGTCTGTGTGTGTGTGAGCGGGCTCTGCGGGGTGAGTCATGTGTCCCTCAGTATCTGTGCGGATGTGGGGGCATACGGGTGGGCGGAAGCTTGAGGGAGTGGGGTGTGCGCGGGCCAGGGGGCAATTTTGTCTATCCTCTGATGATCTTTTGTTTATTTTGCTCCTTCAGACACCTGGAAGGATGTGAGCAATGTTTTGCTTCATTCACCCACTGAGTCCTTGTTTTGTTTTTGTAATGTCATAATCGACTTGTTCGTTGGTAAATGTTTAATCAAACAATATTTATTTTCGATCACATTTTTAATGCGTTTAAAATTGCCACTGAAATGCTTGCGGGGGAGAGAATCCAACGGAACAATATTTGTCTCAGTGGACTGAACAGCTGGACCTCATTTGTACACGAATCTTTGAAACTGAAGTGAAGAGTTGCTCCTTGTGCAGGACATGAAGTAAATTGAAAGTTTAGATGACGTTTTTGCAGTTGTCCATCTTAAATATAGCCCCATAGAACTGGGTACAGGCACTGATCAAATGTTACTGTTATTGCTCCTTTCTGGATTGTGTGTGGGATACAAGAAACATTATTATCGAAGCAAGTCATATTTCTATTTCCCAGACTGAACAAGTGTGAATTTCCAATGTCCAGCACCAGGCATTATTGTATCCTAACCTGAAAGTTGAGTTGCCCTCGATTTTTTGATACTGCGTGATAAAAGTTGAAACATTTACCGTGAGATAAAATGGTAGCTGATAGGGCACTGGTGAGACTACGTGTGTGCAGTCCTGATCTTAATATTTATGGAGCGGACGTATTTGCCTTGGAAGCAGTTCAAAAAAATTTCACTAGGCTGATCACTGGTTAGAGAGGTTAAACTTATGAGGAAAGGTGGATCAGGTTGGACCTCTACACACTTTGGTTCAGGCGCAAGTGTGATCATTATATTGGAACCAAAATGATTCTAGTGGGGGGAGGGAGCTTGACACGATACTGTATCAGAGGATACTGCCCCAACAAGGAGAAACTAGACCTGGAGGAGGGAGTTAAAAATAAGGTGTCTCACATGCAAAACCGAGGAGGAATCGTTTTTCTCAGTGAATCGGTAGGCTGTGGAATTATCTCCCTCACTGACGCAGCCTCCGCTGCTCTCTGGATGTACTAATGGCTGAGTTAGACAGAATTTTCACTGACAAGGGAGTGAAGAGTGATGGGGAGGGGTAGGACTGTGGAGTCAAGGACGCAATCAGATTATCTATGACCTTTTCGAAGGGTTGAACATTATCGAGGGACCGAATAGCCTACTCCTAATCTAATTCCTTGTGCTTTTATATTCTTCTGGTGATCCGGGATTCGGCCTAACAATGAAGTGAAAAAAGCTTGTGCGGGGAGTGGTGGGGGGGGCGGGGTGGGGAGTAGTGGTGTTTGGTAAGGGTGGGGTACTTATCGCTCAGGTCGTAAACACCTCAATTTTTCGGAATCCCCTGTTTCCCTTCCTTTGCTGGTGAGTCCCTACTTGTTAGTACAAGAAACAGCTTCCCTCTGTGCTAATAGCTTCACTGGGAAAAGGAACAAGAAGCAGACAGTCAATGCCCTGTGACATTGAGGTCTGCTCTATATTAACATCTGATCACAAGACCAAGCCCGCTGCCGAGTTTTTGCCTCTTTCTGCTCACATTTTAAGACGATTGCTGAATTTCTGACCAATTGCACGATTGCTTTCATCATCAGTGTCAGCGAGATAACAGCCATGCCCAGAGTGAGGAGTACACCCTCTACGCAGCAGTGAAGCTGTAGAGCAATCCCAGAGCTCCCGGGCCCTCAGTGAGAAGCCCAGCGTCGCTCTGCTTAATGACCATGAACGAGCCACCCTGTTCCACGATTATGCAAGGAAATTCTTGATCTACAGATAGTTTTAACGACAACTCCAAGCTCAGGTGATGTTCTAGCCCACTCACTGAATAGCTGTCCCTGGGCGCCGGTCCCGTCTGAGACGAGTGCCAGAATGAAGATGCGGAGAGATGGATCAGGCGATGGAATGGAACTGATTTCAACCACTGGTACCGATGATGACCTGCCCTTTACCAACTGCCTGATTACTCCCTTCCTCCGCCAGATTATGTTCTCTGTGCTAAGATTAGGCAATTCTCCACGCCCAGAAACGGAAGGCCAAAATCCATTGCCATTTCAGAGCGGGGTTTTACCCATGTTGGTTGCTGGAGAAGCGATTTTTGTTATTGCTATAGTTAATAAAGATAGTTTGGAAGCTATTTTAATTTTATCCCAGTCTGGTTATAATGAAATCCCGCGCTTTCATTTTCGCAATAAATACATTACAATCTGACGACTGGCCTTATCCTGATTTTACTCCAATCACTGGAAGAGAGAAAGGCGGTTCCATCCGGATCAGCTCTCAGACCAGCATTTATATTAATGATTTAGACCTTGTTGTTATTAACGCTTTTTCTTGACTGCACGACATGAATTAGGGAGGCAGGGCCAGCACTGATTTGCACAGCAACACATTCCACAGCAGATCAATGAACTGGCAGAGTGGGGCCTGGGGTTCATCTCCAGCCCAGGACTGAGGCCTCAGGCTGCGATACCACCCCCACCCCCACCACACCCTTCCCCCCACCCTCACCGAGGCCTGGTGGACCTACACTTCTCACCCTTTGCGGAGAGTGGGGCTTATCCAACCCATAGACCCCACAACAGCTTCCCCGCCCCCCCCCCCACGTGAGTCCCTGTGTCTAATACCCCACCACTATAGAGTCTGACTGTGACAAGATTATACTTTCTAAAACAAAATACGAATGTCATTTTTAAGGAATACCACTGGATTTCAGGGTGATCCTGGATCTGTGAGCAACCCAGGACAGGACCAGATGGTGTGATCAAGGGGTCCAGCCAGTACTGATCAAGCCCTTTTGCGCCAGATCCTTTCAGCTCTGTCTCCTGAGGAATTGAGGAAGCGGAGAAGAGGGAAGGGCCAGGCTGAGAGAGAGAGAGAGAGGAAAGAGAGAGTATGTTTATTGGGTTCGAGAGCATCAAAGATCAAATGATGGAAGCATTTTGGAGAATGCGTTTGGAAGAAATGTGTCCAAGTGAAAAGATGCAGATGAACCTGGACTATTGAATCATTTAACCCGCCGAAGCGGGTTGTCCGGTGTTGTCTTTAATTTACATCTAATGCACGTTTAAATTTTGACAGCTGGTAACATAGAGATGCCGAGGATCGAAGCATGCAAAGCATTCGCTTTACCATAGACCTGCAATCCCACATCTCCGTGCTTACTTCACTCTAATTTCGAAGTCTACACAGAGGCGGAGAATGTTATTGACCCTTGGAGATGCTTCAGCCATTGAGTCACTCTTTGTGAATCGACTCCATTTTTTTGTCTCTGAGAGGCCGCTAATCTGTGGAATCCTCTTCCCCAGAAAGCAGTGGACGTTAAATATGTTCAAAGCTGATTAAGAGAGTCTGCGTTGTTTATAGTCAATGGATTCGAGGGGCATGTGTGCGGTTGGGCAAGGGTGGAGTGGGGTGGAGTGGGTTCGAGTGGGTGGGGTGGGGCTCAGACAGGGAAGTGGATTTGAGACCCAAATCAGGTCAGCCATGTTCTTATGGAATGGTGGAGCAGGTTCGAGTACAGAACGTCCTACTCTTGCTCTTAATCGCCCCGGGGTAATTAGGGAACCCAAGTAGGAGCCGGAGTAAACCACTCGTTATGTCGAGCCAGTTCTGCAATTCAATCAGATCGCGGATGATCTGATTGATAACCTAAACCCCAGATTCCCGCGAACGCCCAATAAAACCTTTCACTCCCTTGTTAATCAAGAAACTAACCACGTCTGCCTTAAAAATATTCATAGTCTCTGCCTCCACTGCCTTTTGAGGAAGAAAGTTCCAAAGTCTCACGACCCCCCGGTAGAAATAAAAACATTCTCCCCACCTTGGTCTTAAATGGGCGACCCCTTATTTTCAAAGGGCGACCGCTAGTTCGAGATTCTCCCTCAAGTGGAAACACCCTCTCCACATCCGCCCTGTCTACACGCCTCAGGACCTCATATGTTTCAATCAAGTCCCCTCTTACTCTTCTAAACTCCAGTGGATGCATGCCTGTCCAGCCTTTCCTCAAAGGACAACCTGCTCATTCCTGGTATTAGTCTTGTAAACCTCCTCTGAACTTCTTCCAACATATTTACACACTTCCATAAATAAGGAGACCAGTACTGCACACAATACTTCACACATAGTCTCACCAATGCCCTGTTCAACTGAAGTATGACCTCCCTATGTTTGTACTCAAATCCCATCACAATAAATTCTAACATTTTTTTCATTTTCCTAAACACTTGCTGTACCGGCATAAATATTTTTTTGTGTGACTCATGCACTAGAACACCGGGATCTCTCTGCATCTCTCATCATTTCCTAGATCTTTGCCCACTCACCTGTCCTATCCATAACCCTTTGTTGCCTCCTTATGCCCTTATCATCACTAACTTTCCCACCTACTTTTGTGCCAACAGCAAGTTTAGCAACCATCCCTTCGGTCCTTTAATCCCAGCTGCTCCTTTTTTCTCTCTTTTGAGAAATCAAATGAGAGTCATAACAGATATGATGCGGCGAATGGCCCCTTCCTGTCCTGTAACCACTGTTTCTTTCCTATATTTCGGGTATTCCTGCATTTTAAGGTTAATGGAATGAAACACATCCTGTGTTCTATCAACAATTTGGATGGCATTTGGAAAGCCCTCGGCCGAAACATCTTCCGCTGCTTCATAAATGACTTTCCTACCATCATGAGGTCAGGATTGGGGATGTTCGCTGACGATTGCACAATGTACAGCACCATTCATGACTCCTCAGGCACTGAAGTCCATGTACAAATGCAGCAAGACCCGGACAATATCAAGTCTTGAGTTGAAAAGTAGCAAGTAAGATTCAACCCACAGAAGTGCCAAGCAGTGACCATCTGCAAGAAGAGGGAATATAACCATCGTCCCTTGACGTGTAATAGCATTATCATCAATGAATCCCCCATTATCAACACCCTGCAGGTTACAATTGACCAGAAACTGAGCTGAAGTAGCAATAAAAGCTCAGGTCAGATCTTGAGAATCCAGCGGCAAGTAACTCACCTCCTGACACTACAAAGCCTGTCCACTATCTGTAAGGCACAAGCGAAGAGTTTTGGAGTACTTCCCAATTGCCTGGGTGAGTGTGCTCCAAAAACACTGAAGCAGCTTAACAACATCCACGTCAAAGCAGCCCGCTAGTTTGGCACCACATCCAGAATCATTCACTCGCTCCAACTCCAACCAACACTGGCAACAATGTGTAGCACCTACGAAATGATCCGTAAAAACTCACCAAGGCTCCATAGACAGCACCTTCCAAATCGACGGCCTCCACGATCTAGAAGGACAAGGGCAGCAGACACATGGGAACACCACAACCTGGAAGTTCCCCTCCAAGCCATTCACATTTCTGACTTGGAAATAGATTGGCTGTTTCTTCCCTGTCGCTGTGTCAAAATCCAGGAACTCCCACCCGAACAGCACTGTGGGTGCCCCGACACCGCATGGACTGCAGCGGTCCAAGGAGGCAGCTCATCACCAGCTTCTCAAGGGAAATAAGATTGGGCAATAAATGCTGGGCAGAGTCGGCCATGCCCACATGAGTGACACAAGCATGGAGATGGCGGGCCTCCTACATGTTAAGGATGTGCTCTACCACTGAGTTCAATCCGCACTTACCAACTATACGTTAAAACAACGAATGTAGATAGGGAGAGAGGGCCCCTTTAGAGCTCCAGTCTTGTTTCTTCTTCAAATTAAACCATGAATAATTTGCAATCTGAATCCATTTAACAGCCATTGTATAATTTTGTTGGACAAACAGGCAGGGTAAGTTTACCTTTGTCTCAGTGGTGTGACATTTCTGACTGCGATATGGGCCATTTGGAAACATTGGCTGGATGTCCGGAACTCAAGGAGAGTGTCCAAAAAAAAGTCCAGCATCTCTGGATCTTGATCCAACAAGGGGATCTGTTGCCAATGTCTTTGCGTCTGAAGCTGAGGGGATTTAAGATAACCCGTACACGGTTTTTTCCAATTGGCAGCCTGTGGCTGCCTATATTTTGCTGTCATAATGGCACAGCGAGCACTTAGCGAGGCAAATGGTATGTTGGGCTTGAGTGGCAGAGAATTTTCTTACTGGAGTAGATAAGACTAATGGGAATTGCATCAAATCTTGGAAACATGGGATTTTGGTGCAGTTTTGCTCTCACGACCGATGTGAGGGTTTACGGGACACAGAGGCAGAGCAACGAAAACGGCGATTTGTCGTATGACGAGAGATAGAGGAGAGTGGGCCTGTATTCTCTCGAGTGACAGGTGATTTCATCGGTGCACACAACATTCTTACAGGGCTCAACAAGTTCGATGCAGGAAGGTCGGTTTCTCTGGTTGGCGGGTCTGGAACCAGGAGACACCGTCTCAGAATAAGGGACAGGCCATTAAGGACTGAGTTGTGGAGGGATTCCCTCACTCAGAGGGTGATGAATATTTACAATCTCTCTCCCACGGGGATGTGGAGGCTCAGTTATCGCGTGTTTTCTAAACAGATTTCAAGATATTAAAAACATCAGTGGACATGGGGATAGTGCAGCAAAGTCCTGTTGAGGTACAAGATCAGCCATGAGTTGGAGGCGGTTCAGAGGAGCTTTATTAGATTTTGACCTGGAATGAGCGGGTTGTCATATGAGGGAAGAATGGACAGACTGGGCTTGTTTCCACTGGAGTTTAGAAGAGCAAGGGGTTGCTTCATTTAAGTGCATCAGATCCTGAATTGTCTGCAAAAGATGAAAGTGGAAAGAATGTTTCTGCTGGTGAGAGAGTCTCGAACCAGGGGGCCCTGTTTTAGACTTCGGGTTCGACGTTTTAGGACAGAGATGTGGAGATTATCTTTTTCTCTCAGAAGGCTGTGCGATGTTGGAACTCTCTGTCTCCGATGGAGGCCGAGGCGGGGTCACTACATACTTTTAAGGTGGAGGTAGATAGAATCTAATTAGCAAGGGAGTCAAAGGTTTTCTGGCGTACATGGGAATGTGAAATTCGAAGCACAAACATATCAGTCAGGGCCTTATTTAATATTATCGAGGAGCCGAAAGGCCTGCTTTTGCATTTATTTAGTATGATCATGCGATTTATTTAATCGTGCAACAGGCTTGTTTGCTGAATGACTTTCTCCTGCTCATATTCCCTCTTCTACTCTGTTCTCACACGTGACAAAATCATGCTCTCTACCCCAGAACCACACCCCAGATGATCCAGCCGCTTACTCTAGTAATAAACACCTGTTGAAGTGTATGAGATTGTGAAGAAGAGGCCATTCAGCCTTTCCAACATTGGCGACCATGAAATGGCTGCTCTGTGACCTAACTACAGGTCTGACATTGGCAGTTTCAGGGAGGTTCAGTAACTGGCTGGCTCGGTCTGGGCACAGGCTGATGGGGAGTGAACGCTGCAAAGGGAATTGAAATTTGCAGCGGATGCTCGGCTGGTGCATTCGGCCCTTTAGCAGCGGACACTGCCCAAGAGCTCTGCTCCTCTTTCCCTGTTGGATACATTGTCGGGAGATGATTTTTGGGGGATTATTCAAGGTGGCAATGTGGGTGTTAGGTACCGATTTCAGGCACTGATCCCAGTGTCAGGATAACTTTACAGTGCTCTGTAAATCCTCTCAATGTCATTGTCAATGTTTAGCCCCACACCTTCACCACCCCACCCCCCCACCCCTGCAGTCGCCCCCGCCCCCCCCCCCCCCCCCCCCCCACTCCACCGACACTCACTGCATCTTGATAAAGGTTTCTAATGAATACAATCCCAGGATAATTTTCTCCATTTCTCACACCGGCTCTTTACCCCAGGAACAAACATTGGATACACCCACGTTAATGGGGCGGAATTTACTTTTTACATCTTTACCACCTTTATTCTCCGTGTGTCTGTGCCGAGTCAGGAGAGAAGGTTTATACCGACCTTTCCCATTTTGCAGCTCTTGTCCTGTGATCCTGTGGGTTACAGTGATACAGCCAGACGGGCAGAGTTGAAGTGAAATACCCCACCTCCATTCTTGACCGCCCCACCCCCAAACATTTTACCCCGCCAGTTCTAAACCTCTCCCAAATTCACTCACAGAATTGTCAGCTAGTCTCCCTTTCGAACACTGGCGTCGACTTTGGTGAAACAGGCGGATCTTCCCCACCGCACAATAAACACACAAAGTCTCATTGATTCCCCTCATTATTTTTGGAGCTGTTAAAGCCCCAAATATAATCACCACAACTTCAACCCTAAAACCCCCAACCAATAAATGGATTATTAAAAAAACAAATATAATCTCCACACATTCACCTGTAAATGAATAAATTGATAATGGGGGAGATGGAAAGTGAAAGTTTAACTCTCCCCAGGTTGAGGAACTTTCCTGAGATGAAAGTGATCCAATGCCACCATCTGTTGGCGGAGCACGGCTACTGCAGGCACTGCTCTTTGCCAGTCTCAGAGAGGTTCAGTCATTGGCTGGCTGCGTCTAGGGACAGGCTGATTGCGTTTGAACACTGCAAAGGGAATTGAAATTTCCAGCAGGCGATCGACTGGCGCATTCGCCCCATGAGCTGTGCTCTTCTTTCCCCATTGCAGCGGATATTGTCTGGAGATGGTATTTGTGGGATTATTCCAGGCTGCAATGTGGACGTTTGGTGCCGATTTCAGACACTGCTCCCAGTGTCAGGATAACTTTGCTGTGATCTGTAAATCCTCAGAAAGACATTGTCAATATTTAATCCCACACACTTCATCTTGCTATAGGTTTCTGATGGATACGTTCCCAGGATAATTTTCTCAAATTTTCACCCCAAACCTTATCACAGAAACAAGCACTGGAAACACTCCATTGTATGGGACGGGATGTAATTTTTACATTTTACCACCTTTATTCACCCTGTGTCGGTGCCGGCCCAGTAGAGATGATTTAAACAGGCCTTTCCCATTTTGCAGCTCTGGCCCTGTGAACCTGTGGATTGCAGTGATACAGTAGGTCGAAATACGAATGCCCCACCTCCACTTCCTGCTCATCCGCCCCAACCTATTTACCCTCCCAGTTCTAAACCTCACCCATAGTCTCTAATGGAATTTTCAGCAAGTGTCTCCCTTTCCAAAATCCGGCGTTGACTCTGGTGAAACACGTGAATTTTCCCCACCGCACAATAAACACACAGAGTCTAAATTATATTTCAATTACTTCTGGAGGTGTTAAAGCCCCAAATATAATTCCACACCTTCACCCCACCCACCAGTAAATGTTTTATGAAGACTCAAATATAATCTCCGCACATTCACCTCCCCCTCCCAGTAATTGTTTTATTCAGCCTAAAATACAACATCCACTCATTCAAGCCT
The DNA here is from genome assembly GCF_017639515.1 of Carcharodon carcharias. NCBI lineage: Eukaryota > Metazoa > Chordata > Chondrichthyes > Lamniformes > Lamnidae > Carcharodon > Carcharodon carcharias. Next base: position 1,085,798 of record NC_054505.1, on the reverse strand, counting down.
CCAGTAAATATTTTATTAAGCCAATATTGTAAGGTCTCTACATTCATCCTCCCACAGTAAATTACTAAATTGGGGAGATGGAAAATGAAATTTTAACTCTCCACAGGTTGGAGAAACTTTCCTGGGATGAAAGTGATCCAATGCCACCATCTGCCGGCGGATCACAGCAACTGCAGGCGCTTCTCTTTGCCAGTCTCAGAGTTTCAGTCATTGGCTGGCGAGATCTGGGCACAGGCTGATGGGGTGTGATCGCTGCAAAGGGGATTGAAATTTGCAGCGGGCGCTCGGCAGCTGCAACCGACCCTTTATCCCATGAACAAACATTGCAAACACCCACATTTTATGGGGCGGAATTTATTTTTTTTCATTTTCATCACCTAATTTACCATGTGTCAGTGCTGGACCAGGAGAGACGATTTATACAGATATTTCCCATTTTGCAGCCCTTGCCCTTTCATACTGTGGGTTACAGTGATACAGGCAGGCTGGCAGAGTCGAATTGCAAATGTCCCACCTCCACTCCCGACACCCCTGCCCACCGCCCATTTACCCCGCCTGTTCTAAACCTCACCCAAAGTCTCTAACAGAACTGTCAGCGAGAATCTCCCTTTCGAAAACTGGCGTCGGCTCTGGTGAAACAGATGAATCTTTCCCACTGCACAATAAAGACGCACAGTCTCAATGATGCCTGCATTATATTTGGAGATGTTAAATCCCAAATAAAATCTCCACACATTCACCCGCCCACGAAGTAAATGTTGTATTAGAGCCTCAAATATAATCTCCACACATGCATCCTCCCCCATTAAATGAATAAATTCATAATGGGGGAAATGGAAAGCAAACGTTTAACTCTCCACAGGCTGGAAGAACATTCCGGAGATGAAAGTGATCCAAAGTGATCTGCTGGCAGATCACTGCTACTGCAGGCGTTGCTCTTTGCCAATCTCAGAGAGGTTCAGTCACTGGCTGGCTGCGTCTAGGGACAGGCTGATGGGGTGTGAACACAGCAAAGGAGATTGAAATTTCCAGCGGACCATCCACTGGTGCATTCGCCCCTTTGGCAGCGAACACTGCCCATGAGCTCTGCTCTTCTTTCCCAATTGGAGATATTGTCTGGAGATGGTGTTTGGGGGATTATTCCAGGCTGCAAAGTGGACGTTTGGTACCGATTACAGACACTGGTCCCAGTGTCAGGATAACTTTGCTGTGCTCTGTAAATCCTCACAAAGACATTGTCAATGTTTAACCCCATGCACTTAATCTTGCTAAAGTTTTCTGATGAATACATTCCCAGGATAATTTTCTCAAATTTTCACCCCATTTCTTATCACAGAAACAAGCATTGGAAACACCCACATTATATGGGGCAGAAATTAATGTTTACACCTTGACCCCCTTTATTCACCCTGTGTCTGTGCCGGACTAAGAGAACAGATTAATACAGACTTTGCCTATTTTGCGGCTCCTGTCCTGTGAACCTGTGGATTAGAGCGATCCAGCCAGACGGGCGGAATCGAAATACAAATGCCCCACCTCCACTGTTGACACCCCCCAAACATTTTACCCCACCAGTTCCAACCTCACCCAAAGTCTCCAGCAGAATTGTCAGCGATAGTCCCCGTTTCCAAAACGCGGCGTTGACTCTGGAGAAAGACGTGAATCTTCCCAACCGCACAATACACAAACAGAGTCTCAATGATTCTCCTTGTTATTTTTGGAGCAGTTGAAGCCCCAAATATTATCGCCACACCTTAACCCCTCCCCCTCCACCTACACAAGTAAATGTTTTATTAAAATCCCAAATATAATCTTCACAAATTCATCGCCCCCCCCCCCCCCACCCCCACCCCACACCAAATCCAGTAAATGAGTAAATTGATAATGGGGGACTTGGGAAGTTAGAGTTTAACTTTCTACGAGTTGGAGGAACTTTCCTGATTAGGAAGTGATCAAATGCCACCATCTGCTGGCGCCTCACGGCTACTGCAGGCACTGATCTTTGCCAGTCTCAGAGAGGTTCAATCACTGGCTGGCTCGGTCTGGGCACAGGCTGATGGGGCGGGAATGCAGCAAAGGGAATTGAAATTTGCAGTCGTCTCTCGACTAGCGCATTCGCCCCTTTAGCAGCGGGCACTACCCATGAGTTCTGCTCCTTTCCCCATTGGAGATATTGTCTGGAGATGTTGATTGGGGGATTATTCGAGGTGGCAATGTGGGCATTAGGTACCGATTTCAGGTACTGGTCCCAGTGTCTGGAGAACTTGGCTGGGCTCTGTAAATCCCTGCAAGACATTGTCAATATTTAAACCCAAAGACTTCATCTTGCTAAATGTTTCCAATGAATACGATCGCAGGATAATTTTCAACATTTCTCAGGCTGACTCCTTATCACAGGAACAAACATTGGAAACACTGACATTTTATGGGACGGAATTTAATTTTTACATCTTTACCGCCTTTATTCACCCTGTGTCTGTGCCGGACCAGGAGAGAAGATTTATACAGGTCTTTCCCAATTTGCAGCTCTTGTCCTGTGAACCCGTGGGTTACAGTGATACAGCCAGACGGGTAGAGTCGAAATCCAAATGCCCCACCTCCACTTTTGCACCACCACCCCCCACCCCGCCCCGCCCTGCCCTGCACCCCTTCCCCCGCCCCAACCTATTTGCCCCATCAGTTCTAAATCTCATCCAAAGACTCCAACAGAATTGTCAGCGAGAGTCCCACTTTCTAAAACCCGGCGTCGATTCTGGTGAAACAGTTGAATCTTCCCCTCCCCACAGAATCTCAGTGATAACTCCATTAGTTTTGGAGCTGTTAAAGGCCCAAATATAACTCCACACCTTCACTCCACCCACCGGTCAATGTTTTATGAAGACGCAAATGTAAGCTGCACACATTCACCCGCCCCAGTAATTGTTTTATTAAGCCCAACATATAATCTGCACACACGCATGCCCGCAGTAATTGGTCTATTAAGCCATTGGTCAGATTATCTCCATAGGTTCACCAATTCCAACCCCACCCCCCCCCCCCCACCCCACGCCCCGCCATAAATGGTGAATTTAAACTCCAATTATAATCTCCACACATTCACCGTCGCCCATTATATGCCTAGATTTTGGAGGTGGAAATTGAAAGTTTAACTCTCCACAGGTTGGAGAAACTACCCTGAGATTAAAGTGTTCCAATGCTACCATCTGCTGGCGCCTCACGGCTATTACAGGCAAAGCTCTTTGCCAGTCTCTAGGAGGTTCAGTCACTGGGTGGCTGGATCTGGGCACCGGCTGATGGCGTGTGAGCGCTGAAAAGGGGATTGACATTTGCGGCGGGCGCTAGTCTGGTACATCAAACTCATTATCCCAGGAACAAACATTGGAAACACCCACATTTTATGGGGCAGAATTAATTGTTTATATCTTCATCGCCTTTATTCACCCTGTGTTTGTTCTGGACCAGGAGAGACGATTTATACAGACATTTCCCGTTTTGCAGCTCTTGTCCTGGAAACCAGTGGGTTACAGTAACACAGCCAGGCGGGTAGTTTCGAAGTGCAAATTCCCCGCCTCCACACTTGGAACTCCCTCCCTAACAGCACTATGGGTGCACTAGCACCACATGAACAAAATCCTGGAACTCCCTCCCTAACAGCACTGTGGGTGTACCTACACCAAACAGACAAAATCCTGGAACTCCCTCCCTAACAGCGGCGTGGGTGTACCTACACCACAGGGACAAAATCCTGGAACTCCCTCCCTAACAGCACTGTGGGTGTTCCTAAATGACAGGGACAAGATCCTGGAACGCCCTCTCTAATGGCGCTGTGGCTGTACCTACACCACACGGACAAAATCCTGGAACACTCTCCCTAACATCGCCGTGGGTGCACCTACACCACGCAAACAAAATCCTGGAACTCCCTCCCTAACAGCGCCGTGGGTGTACCTACATCTCACGGACAAAATCCTGGAACTCCCTCCCTAACAGCGCCTTGGATGTACCTACATCACACAGACAAAATCCTGGAACTCCCTCCCTAACAGCACCATGGGTTAACCCTATGCTAATTGAGGAAGGAGTTAACAACTCAGTTCGTAGAATGTTCATCGTGACTTGCAGAAGTTAGAGAATAAATGGATTCTGTGCAAAATCAAATGAATATTGTTGTACTCGCTGACAAATTGGAGGGATAATTGTTTGTAAACGTGTAACTCTCTAACATCTCCCAGTTCTGAGCAAATACAAGTTGCTACATACAGATGCTACCTGATCTGCTGAGTATTTCCAGGGTTAGGGTTTGGGTTAGGGTTAGGGTTAGGGTTAGGTAGTGGAGGTTTTGATTTCCTCTTCCTCATTTAAGATTCCCAGAGTGCGAACGAACAGTTAATTCTTAAAGCCTAACTCTAGTACCTAACATCTAGCTTCTCTTTGAATTCGGTTCTGTTTTATAGTAAAGTGGGAAACCTTAGAATTTGTATGCAGAATGCAGAAAATTAATGTCAAGGTATTGGAGGGGGAGAAATTACATCAAGTTTTGGAGATAAAATATTTAATCGCAAAAAAAGGAAACATTGAGGGTGCCTGTTGGAATTGCTTGTGTCTGTAAAACACAGGATTGGAGTATCTCGGCCCCTCTCGGGATAAGAGAACTTGGAACCTTGAGAGAAGAGACATTCGAACAAAGATGGATGTGAGAAACAGGTTGCAATGCTGTGCTGTTCACATATGAGATGTCTGGTCGGTTCAGGAAACTGCGGTCAAACACGGGGAAAACAATGACTGGGGAGAGGGAGGAGTTAACTGGATTAGAGCCAGTATGGAGGAGACCCGGACTTTGTCTCTGTGCGGTGGAGAAATCTAGATAGCGAGACAAGAACAAATCAGGCAAGAGATAAAGGAGAGGGAGAGAGAGGCGAAATGTGAAGATCTGCCCGAAGATCAAGAGCTGCAACCAGAGATCTCATTGTGCGCTCCCCATTCAGGCATAAAACAGTAACGATACAGCGCACGTTGGATTGTAACTCGCTGCCGGCCTTTATAGATATAGGTGACCTGAACAGCTGGTAAACCTTTTCCTAACTTGCTCCACTTAAATGTGTCGGATGACTGAACGATTTGCAAGTGCGATCCCAAAAATTTGGAGGTTCAGAAGCCTCAAAACCGAACTCCAACATCCACAATATACACATTTAAAAATTCTATATCCCACGTTTTTATTTTCTGTCTCATGGGATGTGGCCGTCGCGAGCAAGGCCAGAGTTTGCTGCCCATCCCTAATTGTCTTTGAACCGAATGGATTCCCAGAGCCTTTCGGAGGGCCTTTCACAATCAACCACATTGCGATGGGTCTGGAGTCACATGTAGGCCAGACCGGGTAAGGGCGGCAGATTTCCCTCCCTGAAGGGCATTAGTGAACCAGATGGGTTTTTCCAACAATCGGCAATTGCATCACGGTCACCATATCTGAGATTAAAAACTTGCACACTTTGTTTCGGGTTTTACCTCATTAAATATGTCATATCAAATTTTACAAGCGCCACCGGAAAATAAAAATGTGGATCAGAACGCGCAGAAACCAACACAAACTCACGCAATAGTTTTCACTCCGTTATCTGTTCCACATAATCTTAGACCAGACGATTGATCAGTTGCAACAATTGCTCCTGTTCAATTATTCTCGGAACAATTTTGAAGTTGAGTTGCAATTACTTTATCCAGTCAGGCTAAGCGGAAACGCCGAAACTGAACCGAAAAGATGCCACTTTGAATCACTGAGAGAAATATTGCTAGTCTTGGTCGCAAGATGTTCCATCTAAACATTAAAAGCTTCGTTTCGCTGTTCACTCCGAAACGCTTTTAACAACACTACATCCCATATAGAGGGGCGGCCGTCTGCAAAATACACCCTGAGCAGAGGAGCCTCAATCAACGCTCTGTTCCAAAATACTCTGACATCTTCAGCCCCATTACCAAAGTCGTCACTTATCCTCGAATAAAGCTCAGACCCATTTGAATTTACACCGATTAACTCGGCTCGGCTTAAATTCAATTTCCGCTTGTGGAGAAGGGGAAAACATCTCTCACAATCGGGCACATCTTTCACAGCCCAATTGGGATGCCGAGAGGCAGCCCTGTGATGAAGGCTGACATCCGCCAATGGCAAAGCGATTCCTGAATTAAATCATCATCTCACAACCATGTGGGTTAAAGATGCTGCTGCTGGCTGCAACAGGAATAGGGTCACTATTAGTTCATCAGCCCAGCGACCTGCATCTTGGGATTCTCATCCTTGTACATAAACAAACACGGAGATGATATGACTCCTGCTTTATCTGTATCTATAACCACCGCCAGCCCCACAAAACTCCCAGATCTCGGTGCTCCTCTGATCTTAGTGTCGCTCATTTTTCACGATCTCCATTTCTATCGACAACTTTCACAAAGAAATTTGAATTTCCAGGTTCTCGCTGCAAGAATGAGCAGGTCGGGTTTCACGTTATACATGTTCTTACAATAGCAAATTACTAAGAGCGAACAACATTTTCTTTATAGAGGCCTGTTATACTTTAACCTGTAGAGATGGCTACACCCACTTTTATGCTAATTATACATTGGACCCCCCCAACGAACTTCGATCCTTACAACAATCCACGAATGCCCCCAGCCTCCAATGGGCTCCCGTATTCTCACTTCACAGAGCAGTAACTGAGTGTGAGGCACTTACCGCAATTCTCGGAGATGCCCTTAAATACAGCACCAGCAGTAAAGGCTATTCCAAAGATTCTAATTATTCGCGGCCGTGTGAGGATATTCTCCCGGAATCGATAGAAAGCTGCAGGACGCATCTCTTCAGCTGGGTGATGTCTCCCTTCCACTTCTGGCTGTGCTATCTCTGAAAGCCAAATGATCTTCTGTCCCTGCTAATCTCACTGAGCTGCTGCATCTCTGCGATATTCATTGCTTTATAGGGAAGCCTGTAATCTAATGTTAAAATAATAGCTTATCCCTCTTCTCAGCTGCAAAGCCAAATATATTAAATTTCACATCGAGGTAGAAATGATAATGAGCTTTTCTTGACCTCAACTATCTTTCCATCTTCCAAGTAAATGGAGAGTTTAAAGCATTACTGTTCAGAATTCTGTAAATTCAACACCTTTCTCGGAGTTTGGGTGACTTTCAGTCTGCTCATTGTTAACTCAGATGTTGCTGTCATTGTCTCTGAGCGTAAATACCTTGTGACTTCTTACCAGGAAAATAATCCAAGTCTTATTTTCATCGGTAAACATCAAAACAGCCCGGCTTACTGTCAGGCAATCTGCAGAACAGGTCAAACAAGCCCCATCACTTACCCTAATTGAAAACTACAATCCTAAAATATTCTAATCCTCTAACATTCACAATTGAAACACACATTTTAATTGCTGCATCATTGGTAACCTTACTGCCTGTTAACCTCGGATTCTAAGCTCCGGATTCGACATCATGAACCTCTTTGCACCACAAAATTATCATCATTTCAGTCGTTGCTGATTGCCTGAACATTAGAGAAAAACTATTTGGTCAGCACGACAGGTCTTAAATTGCAAAGGAAGTGTGGCCGGGAAGCATTAGGTGTTCAGTCGTTCAGTACTGTTAGATCTAATACTGGAAATGAAATGGAAACCGTGTCAAACTCCTGCATTTCTTCAACAAAGTTCTCATCCACTTATCTTCAATTTATATTTATCTCCGGTGAAATTGCCAAATCGACCACGGAGCTTTTGGCTCTGAGATCAGTTTGTCTTGTATCTAAGTGAAATTTATGGCCGAATTTATTTAATCAAACTCCAAAACTCCAACCCTTATCTGCCGGAGATCTGAGCACTCTGTCAATGGCTGGCATGGTTATGCATGGCTCTGGGGAGTGGAACGAGAATGAGGGACAGAACAGTACAGATTTTTCGCCACATCTTCATTCAACTGCTCGGAAATAAACATGATCGGTTTAGCTCCTATCTGTAACTACGTCAATGCAGTTCACTGGGTGTTTCAGGATAATATTTCGAAATCATTCCAAAAAATAATTTCACTTGTAGTTGTGACATGCAAAGGTCGTCCATGCTTGATTATAAGTCTGAAAACAAAGCGTTGAAAATCTTCAAAACCAGACCTGTGTCAGTTATGATCCATGACACTTGATAAGCAATAATATTGACCAGCCAGCAAGCCATTCCCTCACGTTTCAGTCTGCAAAATTGCCAAGAGTTCGGTGGAAGGACTTCGGACAGTGTGTTTTCGCTTCCCACAAAGTGCATGCTGCAGAATCGTTCATAATGTTAAGGGGAAAAACATACAAAATCTGGAAAAAATGCAGTAAAGGGAGCGAGGGAGGGAGAGACACACACACAGAGATACAGAGTCTGAGAATTAGAGAGAGAGAGAGTGAAAGGGAGACTTGTCCCGACCAATCATTGACGCCATCAATCATCGTTAGCTGACCGATGTAAAACACTCTAGAGTCAACCTCAGGACTTCCAAAAATAACAAAACAAACAATCAAGTACAGAACCGAGGGCCTCAACATGAACATCAATTGAGCTCCCCCTGCTGTTTTGTGCAGGGAATGTACACGACACTGTAGATTGCGACGTAGAGATTGAGCTGTGTTACAGTCGTTAATCATTTATTTGCGTAATTATAGCAAATTATAGCACCTTGTCAATCCTGTGTACCCACGAGTTCGAATGAGAGAGCGCTGAATGAAAGAATTGGAAAAGGTTGGGAAAGAGTTTAAACTGCTAACTGAATTTTTTTAGGCCTCGACACCTTATTTCAAATAACAAAGAAAAGTACAGCACAGAAACAGGCCCTTCGGCCCTCCAAGCCTGCGCCGATCGAGTAGTTTCGGTTCAAAATTCAAAAAACAATATGAATTGAAGAAAGTCCTTTAGGCGGGAAGGTTTCAGTTTAGTTCTGTTCAACTGAGGGGAGCAGGGACGCCGCTAATTAACGTAATCAATATTGCTGGAGCCTTCATTTCTGATTATGGAGGAAGCAGTGTTGGAGCAAGATGAGAGAAACCCCAAATTAATGATTAACAACTGTTATACAGCTCAATCTCTCCGTCACAACGGACACTCTGGTGTACATTCGCTGCACAAAACAGCAGAGGCTGCTCAATAGAATGGATCTGTAATTATCAATGAATGATTTAGAATATCTGGGTGAGTGAAAATTAGCATGGACATTCTCACATTGAGGGTAAGTTTGATCTGGAATGATCTACCGGTAAGAATGGTGCAAGCAGATTCGACCAGAACTTTGAGAATCTATTTGAATGGAACGGATTATTTACGAACATGAAGTTGGGTTATGTGGGGAAAGTTTCAGATCCAGAATATTTAGGATGGTGAATGGCCTCCATCTGCCCTGTAATGTGTCAAAATCCACTTCTGTACATTAAAGTAAGATTCAAGATTCAACATTTACTTTGGGCTATGTTTGAGATCCCCATCCAGGGGACATGCTGACCCTACTCTTGGGCCGATTTCCCGGAGTCACTGACGGGAATCTCGGCCGATATTCACTCTGTTATCCTTTCAGTTTGTTTTCTGCTTAGATGCGCGCATGCGCAGTTGGAGGGCGAAGGCCTGCCTCTGTCATCTCTGCTCATCTCAGTTCAAGCAACCCTTTCGGTGTCTGCACTCAAAACATCAGCAGGTAATGCTGTGAGTTGCTGGAGGCGACGTGGGGTACATCTCCTGTCGGGAATGTGCATCTACAGGAGAGTTAGAGAAACAAATGGGAGAAGGCACGTGTAAAAGTGAATATTTAGTAAATGTCTTTTGGCACTTTGTTAGCACATCCCGACGCTCCCCGGCCCAACCGCGCCCCAATTGGACGCTATGTCCCACCTTCTTTCAACCTGCGCTGCTCCAAGTTAAAAATATTGACTTCTGCAGTACCAACTTTGGATATTCCTGTTCCCCCAGTCATATCCACTTTCCATATTTCTCTTTCCTTTTCAACATTGAAGCTGAATTTGAGGCGCTTTCTGATATTTGTGATTGCCTGTGGGTAAATGTCTGGACACCACAACATTTCTTAAAATTAAACAGGAAAGTGCATGTCTTTCAAAGACAGTGTGTCAGATATTTTTCATCCCAGGGACAATCCCGCAATGGAATAAACTATCAAACGCAAGAGTAACAGCCCCGTCACTTGAAAATTTCAAGATCTATCTTTATAACATTTTCATTGTGAAGTTTTCAGTACCAGGACTGCCATTTCGGTAGGACATACCTGTCTTTGCTAGTTCTAGCTCTATGAATGTTGGTGGAATAGGGATATTATTCTGTGATGTGAACACAAGAAAAGCCGAAGCAGAAGCATGATTCAGGCTGGGCATAGTTCTCATAAATTGTCTTCTCTCAGCTTCTCCATCCAGTCTTCTGGAGTTGAGCATATTGCTAAGATATAAATCTTTACTGTGAATGAGCACTAATGTCCTGAAAACTCTGTTCCAACTGCTTTGGGGGCTCAGAGTTAATCTCTGAATCCACTCATTCCAACCTCTATTTGAAATACTGAAGGGTGCTGTGCTTATAAACTCCATTACCTATTCATTATTCATCCGAATTGTTCCTCCTTCTTTGTAGGTTAGGAGGCATGGGGCGGTGTGGGGGGTGATATTAGATATTTCACTCTTGGAACATTTCGACAATCCATAATTTTCCTGAGAAAAGCGAAGAAATTCCATGGCTTCTGCTACAAGTGGTGTGACCCAAAAATAATTAACTGTTGATTGAAAGAATAGCAGTGTTATTCTTATAGTATATTTTTAAATCAATCTAATTGTGCGCGTCCGTCGTTCTCATGCGCTGTTCTTCTTAGTTTCCCGACTTCCATGGAAAGGAGATGCTGGCGCGACCAATCAGCTCATATCTCCGAATCCACTGAAGGAAGCCAAATATGATGATAGAGCTTCTTAATGCCTGCTCCACGCAGGGGAGCGAGCGTGATCTGTAGGAGGGAAAAGTTCCTCCATTGTCACCACTGACGTCAGGTCAAGAAATCCACACTGTTTCTGGAAACAAAAATGAACAGATGACTAGAAGAGTATTTTGAACAGGCGCGGGTTTGCATTTGTGAATCAGTGCCCTCGGGAGATGAGAACAAACTGTTTGGAGAATACTTTCACGCAATTAGAAAACATTCTAATCAATTTATTTTGAGCGATTCGTTTGTTTCTGAGTCACCGTCCTAACTGACAGTTGCTCAGATCCTCTTTCTTTGTACTGAAGCTCCTTCGAGTTAAAACCGCTGCCTTCCGCTATGATGCTAATGGCTATTTCTATCCTCTGCAAAACTGATTACTTTCAGCATATTCGCTGATTTTTCTACCTCGTGCCCATTTGTCATCGAACTCCAGGCGCATTGTGATATTTTTGAGCGTGTGTATGTTGTTGGTCCATCTCTAGCGGATAATTCAGTCAGCCTCCAGATCAGGGACGTTGATTTAACTTTGCTTCGTCATTCACCCAGCTACTTATGAGCACATCACTGAGATACGCAGCTGCAGGGTGGGCGGAAACTAATGTCCATCAGAAAAAAACAAAGCTTCAGCTTTCCCCTGTTCTCAGCATCCATCTCACAATCTCCACATTCAACATCCAAATTGCCACCACGAACAGCTCAATCCGTTCCATAATGGACCTCGGCACTTCCAGTGGACATTCTGTTTGGTATTCCCCAATGAATTTTCATATTTGAATACAAATTCCACCCAGCTGCTTTCATGTGACTTTCAGTCAAAGATTCACTGAGTCACAAAACTGATGTTTTATTTTTAACATTTTTTTTTACCTGCAGGGCTTGTGTAAATAAAATCTCAGAGTGAATAATTGGATTGCTATTTCAACGACTCACTCCAGAGATGGATTGTCTGAGTTTCAAAGCGACAGAAAAGCAGCAGGAGGCCATTCAGCTCCTGGAGCCTGCTCTGCCCTTCAATTAGATACTGGTTGAACGTTTAGCTCAGCGCCATTTCCCGCACTGCCCCCATAACCCTTGATATCTTCTGAATCAATTAATCTGTCGATGTCTGCCTTGAAGATGCTCAATGAAAGAGCTTCCACAACCATTTAGCGTATACAATTTCAAAGATCCACCATCCCTTGAGTGAAGAATGTCCTCCTTAACTCCGTACTAAATAGCCACCCGCCTCCCAAACCTCTAATTCTGGGACGCTGTTCCCTGGTTCCAGACCATCCAGTCAGCGGAAACTTCCTCCCTGCATCTGTCCTGTTAAGCCCCTTAAGGATGTTGTGTCTTTGAAAGGGATCACTTCTCAGCCTCAGAATTTTCTAGAACACAAACACAGTCTCCTCAACGTCTCCTCAGGCGATACTCCTTCGATTTCAGGGATCACTTTAGTGAACATTCGCTGCACTCGCTCGATGACAGTTATATCCTTACGCAGGTAAGAAGGCCAGGACTGTACATAATGCAGCAGATTCGGCCTTACCATGGCTCTAAACAGATGCAGCAACACATTTTATTTTAATTCCTGTGCAAAAATCATTTTGCAATGAAAGCCAACATTCCATTTCCTTTACTAATTGATTGTTGAAACCACATCTTAGCTTTCAGTGACATGTGAACAGGTACACCTCAGTCCCCAGACTTCCCAATTTCTCAGCATTTATGGAATACTCTGCCTTTCTGTTTTTTCTTCCAAAGTGTATTCCATTACTTTTTACTTCATTACGTTCCATCTGCCATACTCATGCGCACAGGCTTAGTCTGTCTACATCCCCTTGAAGCCTCATTGGACCGTCCTCAGAACTCGTATTCCCACCAAATTGTGTGTCAACAGCAAATTTGGAAACGTTACCTTTGCCCCCACACCCAGTTTATTGTTGTAGATTGTGAACAGTTGGACCAAGCACTGATCGGTGCAGCACCTCATTTTAATGACTGCCTGAGAAACCTGGAATGACCCTTGTATAGCTACTTTCTATTTTCAATCTGAAAACGCTGTTCAATCCATGCTAGTTTATTAACCCCAATGACTGGTTCTGTTTTCTAATCTCTTGTTTCGGGCCTTATCAAAGCATTCAAATAAACCGCATCCATTGGTTTAACCTTTATCCATTCCGCTATTTGCATCCCTCAAAATCACTAATGGTTTTGTCAAACATCATGTCCCTTTCATAAATCCATCTTGGCTTCACTCAACAATGGGTCTTTAATGTTTTTATTCTAACTCTCGTGGTGTTAGAGAAATTCATGAATAACAAGGTTTAAAACGTACCAAAAGGTTACAGCAATGAAATTTATTTTTATATATTTGGCTCCAGACTTGGCTCTGATGCCCTGTTCATCCTGTCAGAGGTTGAAATCACATATGTCCGAGATGAAGTGTCTCTGAGCTGATATCACAGATTTCTGCTTAAAGCTTTTTCTGAAACTGTTAGCCTCAGCGTGACACATTCTCAGCTTCTTTGTTTTGCTCCGGTATTTTTTGTATTCAACACATTTGTTCTTCCATTCTGATTTCTCACCAACATTCCCAACTTGTCACATCTCTTCTGATAAAATAATTCCCAATCCTCACTGCCACCTTGAGAACAATGTGCTAAACTCCTCATATCTAAGGGGAATCATCCCACCTTCTCCAGTCCCTACACAGGAATGAAATCTCTAATACCTGGTCATATTCCCTAAACGTCCACTTAAATTCTGTTCTATCTGGAGAACACCCCCGACTGCTCTAATTTCTCCATAGAGCTGCAGAAATGATGATTAATGACATTCGTTCAGTCGCATTTGCTGCATTTCACTATTCCCCTGCTCCCCACTTTTAGCCTCCTTGGGGTTCTCTCCTCTCTGAAATCTGATGTTTAGACTTGAAGGTATTACCCAATGCCCTCACACACATGCCTATCGTGGGAGTAGTTTTCCAGTGATAACCATCACCTCCTTCCTTGACCACATTCTCAGTGAACAACTGGCAATCTGCACTGTCTCTCAGAGTTTGAAGCAGCTGAAATAATGACTTGCCAGTCTGTTCTGGTACGGTTATACCTTACAGAATTGCTTTGTGCCTGACAGGACCCTTCAATTTAACCAACTTAATCTATTTGTTGCGCCAAATTGCATCCAGTAATTGAGATGTTAGAAAATGCTTGTACAATATCAAATTTGTTTCTCTATTTAGCAGGCTGAATTCAGTTTTGAGATAAATGAATGTCTGAGAAGCAGAAGCTGCTGCTGTTGCTCTCACAGTGGCCATCTTCATAGAACAACTTAATATTATTTATGCCTGAAGTCATGTAAAAAATTGAACCATATGCTTGTACTGAGTGTGTTCGAACAGACTATTCACTCTGATGCACTGTCCATGCTATGAGGTTTAAAGTTCACTTGATCAGAATTGAAGGGATCCGACGTTGAACACAGAGATTTGGAATTATTACATTTTCTGTCACTTCACGCCTAATATCCATTAAAATTATTTGTTTTTACAGCAGAGAAGCACACCATTCCGCACAACAGCTCCATGCTGTTCTTGATGCTCAGTTTATCTAACATTTTCACCACTTCCTCATAATGCATTTCATCCACATGTTTCCAAACTATTTTCCAATGATATATATCAATTCTGTCAGTCTCAGCTACACCACGAGGCATCATGTTCAACATTTGGCAATCTTCCTGGGTGAAGAGATACCTCCTGACTACCACATTGCACATGTTGAAGTACATTACGATCTTTCACTTTTATAGCTAGATGCTGACGCTTTGACATGGCTTGGGGAATAGTGAATTTATCCTTTCGGGAATGGGAACCTGTTGGTCTGCCCATGGCATGGTAGGGCCGATAGTCTGGTTAGTGTTTGGTCTCCGATGTGACTACCAATCAGCTCAGTGCTCCAAAGAAACAGACAGGGAACACCTGAGAAGTGTTGTGACACAGTTGCTGAGTATTCTGTGATCCTTTTCCGTGTTCCAAAGTCGGTATTCGCAGCAGAAGAGTGAAGTATCTTTAGGGAAAGAAATCTGCCGCACTTACCTGGTCTGGCCTATACGTGACTCCAGACACATATCAATGTGGTTGACTTTTAACAATATGCTCTTAATTAAGAGAGGTATGGGTGGACAATCAATGCTGGCCTAGCCAGCGATGCCCACATCTCATGAATGAATAAAAAGTAAGTTCGAAAGACCTGTGGTCCAGTATCACCACTGGTTTCCAGAATTCACGTGGTAAAATCAATACCTGCGTTCAATTTGGATCAGATAATAGGGTGGGGAATTCAGCGTGGACGGGGTTCATTCATCAGTGAGCGTCATCGGGTGATTTGGCAAGTTCGACACAATTAGTAACATTCTGGTAAATTTATGTTGAGACATTCTGATAATTTGAATTCAATGTTGTCACTGACAGTGGCTACCTTTCCTGTTTCTTAGAACTGAAGGCCCATCAAGTTGAAACCGCCCCCTTCCGCTCTAACACCAAAGTGCTATCTCTATCATCTTTAATAATGGACACTTTCAGAATGTTTGCTTATTTTTAAGTCATATTCCCGAATTTCAGCTACTTTCAATGTACTGTGTGTTAGTCGACTGCTGGTGTCTTTATCATCTAAACAACCACTCGCTTGTTGTGAATAATTCAGGCAGAGTTTACTTTTGAAAACTTGAATTAACTCCACTTCCTCATTCAGTCTACTGAAGCTGAGCACATCACTGAGAGAAATATCAGCAGTGTTGGTGGAGACTAATGACCAACAATGCAGTAGTCTATCTTTGTGTTGAGAATTCACTTCTCAGTTACCATATTCCATTGTTTCAATTCCACTGTCAAATACTCAATCTTTTCCATATTGGAGCCCTGGCACTTGCATTCCCATTTTGTTTCTTGGTGTGGACACATGTGGGGACCTGCAAAGATGCTCAGTGTTTGCATACACGCTCCACAAAGCTCCTTTGAATTGCACTGAAGCTTTCATTCCGCAAGAAAATAGAAATTTTGTGAGTTTGTAAAATTATTTCAATTGAGCTCTGCCCTTAAGGTAAAGAGGATAAATTCGTGACTTCCATTATTTGTTGATGGTGTTTGCAAATGGAAACCCTGTACAACGAATATGACTAGAGGCATAGAAATCTTATACCTGAGGAGGTCATTAGGCCCGTCCTTTCTGTGCTGTATTTTTAAAGTGCTGCCAAATATGGAACAATGACCCAATTTTATTTTGCAAAGATACAAATTAGTCATGTTGAAATGCATGTACAGTGGTCTTTGTAAATTTCATCTGGAATCATTTTGCATCACATTTTCAATGTCCCTCTTAAAAAGTGAAAGATTCTATTCTATCTTTAACTCTTATGTAAGATCATATGATCATTAGTTCATTGGAAATGGGAGAAGGTGTAGGCCATTCAGATCGTTGATCATGCTCCACGATTCAATGAGGTCAAGATTCCTCTAATTGTGGCCTTCCTTGTCTGGCCCACATGCACCTTAAAATCCCAGCCTCCACTGCTCCTTTATTAAGATAGTTCCCATGGAAACAAATTCAGCTTCGAATCCAGTCAACTGGATAAATCATTCTTTGTAAACCGTGCCAACTAATTCTCAGTTCCCCCATGGGCTGAACATTCTCTTAGTCTCTAGAATTTAAAGCATCCTCAATACCTTGTATACTTCTTTAAGTCCACCTCTCACGTTTTAAGTGGGATTGAGTGTAAGTCCAATCTTCTCAGCATTTCCTGAAGACAACTTCTTCTGCCAGGTTTCAGTGAAAATTTTGTGAACCGCTTCTAATGACAGTGCACTAGTCCTTACATAAGGAGGCAAAGATAGCAGACAGCACCATTGGTGTGGTCTCACCAATGCTCTGTACAACTGCAACGAGGTTCTCTACATTTAAAACTCAATCCCTTTGCTCAAAACTGACCATATTCCATTTTATTTCATCGTTCCTTTGTCTACCTTCATTGTATTTCTCTGTAATTAATGAACAAGAGCCCCCAGATCCCTCTCTAATAGAGCATTTTACCCACTCTTGCATTGCATTTAATATTGTGCTCATCCATTTCTTTCCACCATTGGAAAAATTAATAATTTCGAAGATTTTACTCCATCTGACAAAGTGATGGCCAATCACTGATTGTATCCTGAGCAGATTCACCATTTCCTCTTCACAACTTTATTTCCTGCTTATCTTTGTATCCTTGAAAATCGGTTTACAGCGCAGCCCCTCATTTTCAGACAAATATTCATATTTGTAAATATTTGAAGCTCCAACAAAGATCCCTGTGGCACTCCAATCGTCACACTTTGCCAACCTGAACACATTCCAGTTTCCCCCGCTCTCCGTCTCCAGTTGATTTTCCAATCCTCCATCCTTGCTCAAATATCACCCATAAAACCAAAAGCTCTTACTTCCTGCTCCATTTTCTTTATGTGGTGTTTTATCGAATGACGTATGCAAATTGAAAAACATTATATTTGCTGATACCCCTTTGCCCAGTCTGTTCGTTGCAAACTCAAAGAGCACCAACATTTGCCAAACGCCATTTCCCTTACACAGAAACCTGTTGACTCTGCCTGATTGTAACGTGATTTTATTAATGCCCTGTTGCTACATCCTTAAAAATGGATTCTGACTTATTCACAAGGTTAGATGTTCGGTAAGCAGCCCATTGTTCCCTGCCATTTCATGCTTTCCTTCTTTCTAGAATTTAGGTGTTACGTTTGCAATTTTCCAAGCAGCTGGGAGCTTTCCCGAT
This sequence comes from Carcharodon carcharias, assembly GCF_017639515.1. Lineage (NCBI taxonomy): Eukaryota > Metazoa > Chordata > Chondrichthyes > Lamniformes > Lamnidae > Carcharodon > Carcharodon carcharias. The sequence goes on along the minus strand of NC_054505.1, from coordinate 1,068,017 downwards.
TCTATGCAATTTTAGAGGATTACAACCAATGTATCCATTATCACTGTTGTCGTCTCCTTTAGAACCCCTGAATGCTGTCCATGATTCCAGGAGTCTTGTCAATCTTTATTGCCATTAGTGCTCCCAGTACTTATTTCTCCAGTGATTGTGTTTGTTTTAGTCTCGTCCCTCTTGATTTTCTTCCATGCCTTGGATGATTTCTGTGTCACCTACTGCGATGACTGATTTAAAAATACTTGTTCAAAGTCTTTGCTTATTTCCTGTTTCCCCACTAGCACTTCGCCAGTCCCCCTCTAATGGCTCAATTTTCAACTGGCTATTTATCTTTCCTGTTTCATATACTTATTGAAGCTATTTTTTCCCTGTCTGTTTGTATAATTTTTCATGTCAAGCAATTCCTGAATCGTTTGTTCTGATGTATTTTGTACGTGTGTTAAGAGAATCAAAGATGTTGTGTGTAAAATGTAGTAACTTATTCGCATTGGAAGTAGGTTACAATTATTGGCATGAATAAACGAGTGCAAGGAGTTTCAGTATGGAAATCCACGAACATTGCTGGTCTTTTATCCAAGAATTCACTGATATATTGTTTTCAAAGTATTTAACAAAATTTGTCACAATATATTTTAATCCAATTTGTCTGAACACATGTCGATACATTGTTTTTCTAGACAAGTTTTAAATTATTCTTTTTCTGAGATGGTGTGTTTCTGACATTTAACTAAAACTAGTTTCCATTGCAAACACTTGCTGCCACTCTCAAGTTCAGCCACACACTTTAGCAATGGATTCATCCATTGTTATTTAATTTTCTTCTACGCTGCATTATGTTATACGCGAAATGTGGCATTGGAGACAGTTAGTTAATTGTCCTTGTTACCGTGATTTGAAATCCGAATAAGCTCTCATTTTATTTAAGTTGGCACTTTCTCGTTTGGCCTGCTTGAGTTGGGTAATTTGTTGAAATAGTGATCTGAATAGAGGGCGGGGACTAATTCCCTTCAGTTAACACATTGCAGCAGCTGCATTTATCTGGTTACCTTCATTGATTCCAATTGAAAATCTGTGGTTCGCACAGCAAACCATACAATAATGCTGCACAAAGACACAAACAGAAACACCAAGAGAGACAGACGCACGGACAGTGACAGACATACACACAGTGAAAGACACACAGACCGTGAAAGACACACAGAAATGGACAGGCATAGAGACAGAGACAGATAAAAAGACATAGGGAGACAAATATACACAAAAACCGGGATAGAAACACAGACTGTTATACACACAGACAGAGACAGACATGAAGACACAGACAGAAAGACATATATGACAGACGCAGGGTCAGAGGCAAACATTAGTGCAGTAACTGAGCCACCCAGAGTTAGTCAGGCAGAGAGAGGCACAGAAAGCGACATGAAGACAAAAACAGTGGCATGCACACAAGAGAGGCAGAGGCAGTGACAGACCCCCAGGCAGAGAGAGTCACTCAGCCAGCGGCAGAAACACCCACAGGGACAGACACACAGACAGAGACTGGTACACAGAGCATGCCAGACCCACTGAAAAAGACAGACACAAAGACAGCGAAAGACACACGAAAGTGACTGAAACACACACAGTGACAACAACACAGACAGAGACAGTAACAGACATACAGACAGTGGCAGAAACACACAGCCGGAACAAAACACAGATTGAGACAGGCACACAGACAGAGACAGACATGGAGACACAGACAGGCACACAGATAGTGACAGATGCACAGACAGAGACAGATGCTAGTATAGTAACACATGCATAGAGTGTGACAGGCAGGCACACAGGCAGAGAAAGCGACTTGAAGACAAACACAGTGTCAGGCAAACCAGCGATCTAGAGTCAGCGACTGATGCACAGGTAGAGGAAATCACACAGCCAGCGACAGAAACACCAACATGGAGAAACACGCAGACAGAGACTGGACAACAGAGAGTGTAAGAGACATAGAGAATGAAAAACACAAAGACAGTGAAGGACACACAGACAGTGACAGAAGCACAGACAGTGACAAACAGAAAGACATCACATAAACACAGAGACAGAGACAGTAACAGAAACACAGACAGTGGCAGAAGCACAGACAGTGAAAAGGCACACAGACAGAGACAAAGACATAAACAGTGACAGGAACACAAAAAGTGTCAGAAACACAGACAGAGATGGATGCGTAGAGTGAAGAAGCACAGACAGGGAAAGGGACAACGACATGGACAAGCACACAGTCAATGACAGGCCCACAGACAGTGACAGGCATCAGACAGCGAGGGAAACACAGACCATGACAGGCACACAGAGACTGTCCCACACATTTAGACATTTACACAAGTCACTTATCCATGGAGAAATATTTTAGTCTGAGCCCTCCACCACTGTTTCATTTTCCCTTACCTTCGACTCTCTTGTACTGTGGGGTGCCCACGGGAACGATGAGGGCTGAAGGTAAACTGCCATTGAGAATCATGGAGAGATAGAGAGAGCTCTCCATGTTAAATCATCTGTCCCACACTCACTGTGGGCGGCCCACCTCCCAAATCCCCGGATTGTGATTGCAAATCTGAAGACTCTCATCGCTGGTATAATTTTGTACAACCTTCTTTCAAACATTTCAAAGGCCTGGAAATCCTTTCTAAAGAGCTTTGCTCAGATATGGTCACATTAACTCAGCTGCTGCATAACCAAAGATTTAGTTATGTTTCTGAGATTCATCTCTTTATTTTGTTTTCTTTTATTTTCTTCGAATAACTAGTTGTCCAGTATCTTAACTAAAATTTCACTTTCTCTACCTTTTCTAGGCTACGTGTATGTGAACTGCCTTCTCAGTGTCAGGTGTTAGGAATCTAGTCTACAGTTCCCAATTTACAATATTCCTCCTTTCTAGACAATTGATATTAGGTTCCAACATCCAAGCAGTTGGTACCTTTAATAATCTAGAGAGGTTCGGAAGATTACAAGCATTGCAAACTTCATTGCCGCTGGGAATCCCTTCCAAACAGCACTGTGGTTGTGCCTACACGACAGGGACTGTAGCTGTTGAACAAGGCGGCGCACGACCACCTACTCAAGGGGCAATTAGGGACGATAAAAGCTGGAGGAGCCAGCGGCGCCCACTCTCGGTAAAAGAATAAAACATTTATATCACACCTGTCCCCTATTTTAAGACACCAGGATGCAGGTCATCGATTGCACAAGGATTGCTTATCCTTTGCTCCATTAGTTTTCGCGTTGTTTTTTTTTTTCCCTCTGATTGTGTTTGTTGTAGCTTCCACCTTTTTGCTTTTTTGCCATTCTTTGGATGTTTTTGTTCCATTCACTGCCAGGTACTTGATTCCCATCATTAACTCGCCAGTTTCCACCTCTCAGGGGCTAATGCACATTTTGGCTTCTGGCTTCCTTTTCACGTACTTGATGAAACTTATTTTCAGTCTTTAAATAGACGATTACATGGCGCTCAAATCCTCAACATGTTGGCATAATGCAACGTCTCTGCTTATTAATAACTTCTGAGATGCTTTGTGGAATGTTTAATGGCTGCTTTGTATTTGAAGCAGCTTGTATTTAATAGTTTGAATAATTAAGTGCAGGGTGAATCAGTCTGTTTGTCTGCACCACTGGCGGTTTTGTAACGCGGAATTAGTTGTTTACGCTATTCAAAGTAGTTAGAAGGAATTTTCACCATGTATTTTCTTTCACTGTGATTTATCACATGTCTGTCTCTGGGTCATTGTTTCTACTGTCAAGGGTTAAATTGTTTTGTGCCTGAGATTATGTGTTTCTGCTGTGAAACCACAGCTTGCCGTTATAAAAATTCACTGTCTCTGTAAAATTCAGACAGTTACATTTCCAAATATTTCACCTATTAATATTTCATTTTTATTTCACTATCCACTTAGTTGATATGCGAAGTGTCATGCATGTGACAGTTAATAAACTATTCTTGTTGTGGTGATTTGAAACAATGCTCGGTTCTTATTATTTAGTCAGAACCTTCTCCTTTACAGGGCTGGAGTTGGTCAAATCTTTAAGATATAGATCTGTACAGGTGTGGAGACTAATGTCCGTAAATATACGCCTTACAGCAGCTGCTCTTTCTCGACAACTTTTATCATGCACCTACTGAGGTGTTTTTCTTCAACTTCAAAGGCTGCTGCTAATGTATGAATTAATTCCTTAATGGGGCTCGCCGACAGAGAAAGACTTAGATGGAGGCAGACTCGCAGACATAGGCAGAGAAATACACAGAATCAGGCACATTGACAGAGATTGTCGCATCGAGTCAAAAACACAGACAAACACACAAAGACACACACAGCAAGAGAGGCGCAAGCAGATAAAGACACACAGTTAGACACTGCCACGCAGACAGAGAGAAGGAAATATAGAGAGACAATCAAATGCACAGGCATACAGGGAGATGGACTCTCGGGCAGGAGCAGACACACAGACAGAAAGAGAAATAGGGAATCATATGAACACAAAGAGGCATACACACAGATGCAGACAGCGACAGATAGTCAGATAGAGACCGACACAGAGAGACAGACACACAGAGACATGCACGCAGAAAGACTCATACGCACACAGAGAGGAAGATACAGATACAGAAACGACAGTTAATCAGATAGAGACATGTATACAAACATCGCTTAACCACAGAGAAAATGTTAAGATTCTCCAGGTCCTCATTCATTGTTTCTTCGCTGTGAGTTCCACCGTCTCTTGTGACAGCTGAATCCTGAGGGTAAATGCTAAATGATGAGAACCGTGAAATAGAGACGGGGCTGAATCTGGTGGCAAAGGTCACCTTCGTTCTGCGTCCTTCTCACTATCACACATGAGTAGCAATGGAATGTTGTGCCATTTAATAAAATCATGGCTGACTAGATGGTTACGTCATGTGAATCTCTCCTAACCCGATATCATATCGCCCCCTTGCTTACCAAGAATCTATCCACGTCTGCCTTAAAAATATTCAAACACTGACATTACCCTTCATTTCAACCCATTCGGTTTGTGTGATTCGCCCAAATGCATCCAGACATTGAGAGGTTTGAAGATACTGCCGCAATATTAAATGAGCTTCTGTAATTAACAGTCTTCAATTCAGTTTTGATGATAAATGAATGTCTGAGAACGAGCAGCTGCTGCTATTGCTCTCACAGTTCTGATGCTCTTAGAAAGGCTGAATAGTATTTACGGCTGAAGTCTGTGAAAAATTTTGTCACAACATCTTTGTATTCAGTGTGTGCAAACAGAATCTTCACTCTGATGTACTGCTCTTGCTGTGAGGGTTAAATTTCACTTGATCAGGGGTGAAGGGCTTCGATGCTGAACACAGTCACTTTCAGTTCGTGCATTTTTTGTTGCTTCATGCCTAATGTCCATTGAAATTATTTGCATTTAAATCAGAGAAAGACATCATTCGGTTCAAGAGCTCTATGCTGTTAATGATGCTCCACACCATCCTCCTGCCATCTTGTTTTATGCAATGTAATCACCACTTCCTCATAATGTTTATCACCGACAAGTTTCCAAACATATTTCCTCTGAAATATATCAATTATGTAATCCTCAACCAATCCACGAGGTGCAATGTCCCATATTCTGCCCATTGACTGGATCAAGAGATATCTCGTCGATACCACATTGCACATGTTGAAGTAGATTTTAATGCTAGATATTGGCTCTGTGACATGACTTGAAGGATAGTAAATTTAATTTTCGAAATGGGAGCCTGTTTGTCTGCCCATGATCTCGGCAGAGCCGATAATCTGCTTAACAAAAACAGAAATATGTGGAAAAGCTCAGCAGTCTGGCAGCATCGGCTGAGAAGAGCAAGGCTTCCCACCACCCCCCCCGCCCCCCAACCACCACCCACACACACACACACCCCTTAAACCAGCTTATATTTCACCCCTTTCCTACTTCTACTTAGTTCTGTTGAAGGGTCACGAGGACTCGAAACGTCAATTTTGCTCTTCTCCGCCGATGCTTCCAGACCTGCTGAGGTTTTCCAGGTATTTCTGTTTTTGTTTTGGATTTCCAGCATCCGCAGTTTTTTGTTTTTATATTGATAATCTACTTAGTTTTGTTTGTCTTATGTGACTACCAGTTAGCTCAGTGCTCCAAAGCCAAAGAAAGGGAGCATTGGTCAAATTTTGTGACACAGCAGCCGATTATTTTGAAATTTGTTCCGTGCTGCTAAGCGGGCTTGCGCGGAACGAGGGTGAAGGAAATATGGCCACCTTACGTTGGCTGGTCGACATGTGACTCCAGGCACACTACAATATACTTGACTCTTAAAGATGTCACCCCAGTGATGGGACTTATGGATGGGCAAATAATGGCGGCCTAGCTAGCCATGCACACACCCTCTGAACAAACAAAAACAATGTTAGAAACGTTTCAAAGACCTACAGGCCTTTAACTCCGCTTTTATCTGGGGGGCTCATGATCAAATCAATATATGCTTTCAGTCTGGATCAGATAATGTGATGGGTTATTCTCCGTCGACGGGATCATTCATTAGCGAGGCTCATCGGGAGATTTGGAAAGTTAAATTGAGGTAAAAACTTGTTCACAATTAGGGAACATTTTGATGAATTTATTTTCGGCTATTCTGTTAACTCTAGTTCAATGTCGTTACTGACAGAAGCTAAGTTCCTGTTTCGTTGAACTGGGGCCCCATCAAGTTGAAACCAATACCATCCGCTCTAAAGCCTAAGTGCTATCACAATCATAGTTAATAATAACAAACTTCACCATGTTTGCTTATGTTTCAGTCATGTTCCCAGACTTCAGCTACTTTCAATATGCCTTCTGTTAGCTTTGAGCGGGTGTATTTACAAACTGTACAACTAAACCCTTCTATTGAGTAATTCGGGCAGTGTTTAAATGTGGAAACTTGAATTAACTCCACTTTCTCTTTCAGCCTGCTAGAACTGAGCACATCACTGAGATAAAGATCTGCAGGGTGGGCGGAGACTAATGACCAACAATGCGGCAGACTAACTTTGTGTTCAGAATTCAGCTCTCAATTACTATAATCCATTGTTTCAATTCCACTGTCAATGCCTCCACCTGTTCCAAGTTGGAGCTCTGACACACTCACATTATCTTCCTTGGTCAGTACACATGTGGGGATCTGCAAAGATGCTCTGTGTTTGCAGACACACTGCACCCAGCAGCTCTCCTTTTACTTTCACTGATGCTTCCAAGAGTTCAGTGAATGAGCCTTTAGTGAATGTTTTAATTTATTTCAATTGATTTCTGCCCTGAAGGAAAAGTGTATATGTTGACGAATTCCATTAATTGTTGATAATGGTTGCAAATGGAAACCCAGTACAACAACTATAACAAGAAGTATAGATATCTTATACCAGAGGAGGTCATTAGGCCCGTCCTTTCAGTGCTGGATTTTTAAAGTGCTGATAAATGTGGTACAATACCCCACTTTTAATTTTGCACAAATACAAATTAGTACTTTTGAATTGTATGTGCAGTGGTCTTTGGATAGTTCAAATGGAATCAATTTGCACCACAGTTTCAATGCTCCCCTTACAAAGTTAAACATTCCATTCAATTTTGAACCCTTATGTAAGATCATACGATCATTAGTTCATTAGAAATGGGAGCAGGTGTAGGCGATTCAGAACCTCGATCCTGCTCCGCCATTCAATGAGATCGATATTGATGTAATTGTGGCATTCCTTTTCTGGCCCGCATGCACCTTGACGTCTTTGTAGATCACAGCCGTGGATATATTAAATGTCCCAGCCTCCACTGCTCCCTGACGAAGAAAGCTCCTGTGGAAACAAATTGCTCTTCGGCTCCATTCCACTGGTTGAATCGTTCTTCTTAAACTCGGCCTCCTAGTTCTCATTCACCCAACGGGGTGAACATTCTCCTCGTGTCCAGTCTACAAAAGACCCTGGTTACCTTGTATATTTTTATAAGTCCAACACTCAGGTTTCAAGTGCGATTGAGTATAGATCCAATCTTCTCAGCCTTTCCTGAACTCTTCGGCCAAGCTTTCAGTGAAACCTGTGTGAACTGCTCCTAACTATAGAATAACAGACGCGCAGACATAGGCAGACCATACACAGAATCAGCTACATAGAAGGAGATAGGCACATAGAGTCAGAAACACCGACAGATACAAAGACACACATACAGGGGGAGAGACACACGCAGATACAGACACACAGGCAGGAGCAGGAGAAGGCTATTCGGCCCCTTCAGCCTGCTCCGCCATTTAATAAAATCATGGCTGATCTATTGGTTACGTCATCTGAATCTCTCATACCCCCCGGTAACCCCTTGCTTACCAAGAATCTACACACCTCTGCCTTAAAAAAATATTCAAACACTGACAGTACCCTTCATCTTAACCCACTTAATTTGTGTGATGCGCCCAAATGTTTCCAGGCATTGAGATGCTAAGAAATGCTGGTGAAATATTAAGTGAGTTTCTGTAGTTATCAGTCTTGAATTCAGTTTTGATGATCAATGAATGCCTGAAAGCCGTCAGCTGCTACTGCTCTTCTCACAGTACTGTTGCACTTATTAAGGCTTAATACTATTTACGGCTGAGGTCATGTCGAAAAATGTTGTTACAATATGTTTGTATTCAGTGTATTCAAACAAAACCTTCACTCTGATATTCTGTTCTTGCTGTGATGGTGAAATTTCACTACATCAGAAGGGAAGGGCTTCGATGCTGAACACAGTCATTTTCGGTTAGTGCTTTTTTTGTCGCTTCATGCCTAATACCCGTTGAAATTATTTGTTTTCAAAGCAGAGAAATACCTCACTCGGCCTATCAGCGCTATGCTGCAATTGATGCTCCACACCATCCTCCTTCCCCTTTGGTTCATCCAACGTAATCACCACTTCCTCATAATGTTTATCGCCTACCTGTTTCCGAACATATTTCCCCTGAAAAACATCAACTCTATAGCCCTCATCTGCTCCATGAGTTGCAATTTCCCATATTCTGCCCTGTCCCTAGGTCAAGAGGTATCTCCCGAATTCCACATTGCACATGTTGAAGTAAATTGTGCGATCGGTATTATTAGTTACATGCGTGCTCTGTGACGTGATTTGGAGAAGAGTGAATTTATCCTTTGGAAATGGGAGTCTGTCTGCCCAAAACCTCGGCTGGGCCGATTGTCTGCTTAGTCCTGGTTGTTCGGTCTGACTACCAGTCATCTCAGTGCTCCAAAGCCACAGAATGGGAACATCGGAAAAGTATTGTGACACAGCTGCTGATTATTCGGTGATATTTGTTCTGTGCTGCGAAGTGGGCATGGGCGGAAGGAGGGTGAAATACGTTTAAGGTAGTAAATCTGCCGTCGTTCTCTGGTCTGTCCTACATGTGAGTCCAGATCACAGAAATGTGGTTGACTCTTAAAATTGTCCTCGCAATGAGGGGAATTAGGCATGGGCAATAAACGCCGGCCTAGCCAACGATGCCCACATCCCTGAATGAAAATAAACAAGTTAGAAACAATTCAAAAAGTTTATAGGCCTTTAACACCATAATTGTCTGGGGGGCTCGTGATCTCATCAAGATCTCATTTCAATCTGGGTCCGATAATGTGATGGGGAATCCCGAGTTGACGGGATCATTCATCAGCGAGCGCCATTGGGAGATTTGGAAAGTTAAATTGGAGTAAAACATTGAACACAATTAGGGAACATTCTGGTAAATTTTATTTACAGATATTCTATTAAATATAACCCAATGTCGTTACTGACAGACGCAATGTTCCTGTTTGTTTGCACTGAAGCGCCATGAAGTTGAAAACGCTCACTTCCGCTCTAACACCTAAGTGCCATTCCTATCATCTTTAATAATGTTCACTTTCGCTCTGTCTGCTTATTTTTCAGTCATGTCCCCAGCCTTCAGCTGCTTTCAATATACCTTCTGTTAGCTTTAAGCTGGTGTCTTTACCAACTGTACAACTAAACAGCTCTGGTGAATAATTCAGACAGCGTTTCCATTTGGAATCTGGAGTTAACTCCACTTCCTCATTCAGCCTGGGAGATCTGAACACATCACTGAGAGAGAGAGACCTGCAAGGTGGGCGGAGACTAATGAACAAAAATGCTGCAGTCTATCTGTGTGTTGAGAATTCAGCTCTCAATTACCATATTCATTTTTTTCAATTCCACTGTCAATGCTTCCAACTGTTCCATATTGGAGCTCTGGCACATTCACATGATGTTTCTTAGTTTGGACACATTTGGGGTTCTGCAAAGATGCTCAGTGTTTGCACACACACGACACCCAGCTGCTATCCTTTGACTTCCAAAGAAGCTTTCCTTCGTTCAGTAAATGGATCTTCAGTGAATTTTTAAACTTATTTCTATTGGGTTATGTCCTTAAGACAAAGAACATACACTGATGACAGCCATTGGTTATTAAAAGTGTTTCCAAATGGAGACCGAATACAACAAATATGATTAGATTTACCGATACAAATACAGGAGTTCATTCGTCCCTTCCTTCCTGTGCTGGATAATTTATGTGCGGCTAGATATTATAAAAAGGCCCAACTAAATTTTCTTAAATATTCAAGTTAATCCTTTTGTGATACTTGTACAGTATTTGTTGTGATGTTCATATGGATCCATATTGCACCAGAATTTCAATGCCCCTATTATAAACTTAACTATTCCCTACATTTTAAGCCCTTACATGAGATCATCAATTTGTTAATTTAATCGAAATATCAGCTGGTGTAGGCCATTCAACTCTTCGTGCCCACTCTGCCGTTCAATGTGATCATTGCTGATCAAATGGTGGTCTTCACTCCATGTTTCTTGCCATCCCTCAAGCACCTGGCTGTCCTTGTGTATCATAGCCTTGAATATATTAAATTTTGAAGCCTTCACTGCTCCCTGGTGGAGATAACTCCAGGGAAAACAAATGCTGCCTTTTCGAAGCCATTTATCTATGCGAATCCTTATTTGTAAACTGCGGGCTGTAATTCTCAGTCAGCCCACGGGGAGAGAATTAGCCTATTATCGAGTCTGTGATACACGCTTAGAGCCTCGTGTGCTTCTCTAACCTAACTCTCAGATTTCTAAGCGCCATTGTGCACAGGCCCAATCTGCTCAGCCTTTCCTGAAGGCAATCGCTTCAACCCAGGTATCAGTGAAACTTGTGTGAATTGCTCCTAAAGCAAGAATATCCTTCCTTGTGCCTGGAGAGCAAGGTTATAGACACAACTCTTGCTATATTCTCACCAATGCTCTGTAAAAATGCGGTGAGCTTCCCTACATTTAAAGTCAAACCCCTTTGCAACACAATGCCCATATTTCTATTTCTTCCATCAATTTTTGTTGTGCCTTCATTGTACTTCCCTATGATTCATGTCCAAGGGCACTCAGGGCCCACTCTAGAAGAACATTTTGCAGACTCTCCCCATTGTAATTAATATCCTCTTTTTTTCTGCCATTTGGAAAAGTTCATATTTTCCAAGATTATACTCCAACTGACAAATTGATGGCCAATCACTCATTTGATTTATCCTTTGTTGACTCGACGTATCCTCCTTGTAAATTGCTTTCCTGCCCATCTTTCTGTCATTGCAAATGTGGCTACAATTCTGCCCAATCCCTTCATCCAAATATTCATGTTGTTGATAAATGGTTCTAGTTCCAGCACCGATCCCTGTGACACTCCATTTGTTACAGTGTGCCAAACTGAATATGTTCCATTTCCCCCTCATCTCCATTTGCAGTTAGTTTCCCAGTCCTTTATCCTTGCCCTTATTTCATCCATAATATCATGAGCTCTCATTTAGTGCTGCATTATCATTTAACGTGGTAGCTTATCGAATAGCATTTGTAAATCCAATTACACTAGATCTACTGGCTCCCCACTGTCGAGCGTCTTTGTTACATGCTCAAAGGAAACATACATTTACCAAACTCCATTTCAATTCCACAGGAACATGTTCACTCTGCCTGATTATAGTATGAATTTATAGGTGCCCTGCTACTACATTCTTCATAATGAATTGTGCCATTTTCACAACGCCAGGTGCTTATCTAACAGGTATATAGTTCACTGTTCTTTCTTGAAATGTATTTTTCTAGAATTTAGGCGCTACAGTAGCAATTTTCCAAGCAGATGGAAGTTTTCCAGAATTAGGGAATATTGGATGATTGCAACCAGTGTACCCAATACTCCTGCTGCGCCTTCCATTAGGACCCCAGGATGCAGGACATGGATTCCCGGAGCCATTTCAGCCTTTAGTTCAATTTGTCTTCCCAGTACTTATTCTCCAGGGACCCTGTTTGTATTAGCTTGTCCCTCCCTTTTTTATTTCTATGCCTCGGATGGTGTGTGCGTGTGTGTGTGTGTGTGTGTGTGTGTGTGTGGACTACTTCGAGGACAGATTTTATAAAACTTGCTCAAATAATTTGTCATTTCCTTGTTCGCCAAGTAATTTGGCAATCTACCCCTCCATGTGACCAGTTCTCATTTTGGCTATGTATATAACTTTCTTTTTAATATTCTTTTTGAGATTTTTTTTATTTTCTGTCCGTTTTTATAATGTTATATGCTGTGCAATTGCTCAGTTTGTTGGCAACATTTGATGTGTATTTGTGTTAACAGATTCAAAGATGTTATGTGGAATAATTAGTGATTTAATTGTATAGGAGGTAACTTGAATATTATTATATGAATAAATCACTTCAGGGAGATTCAGTATGGAAGACCGTGAAAATTAATTATCCAATAATTAATTAATATGTCTTTAAAAGTATTTAATTTAGGGTTTTCACAATATACTTTTACACAGTGTGTTTCATCACGTTTCTCTCTCTTTAGCATAGCTTTTCCAGTAAACGCTCAAATGCTTTTTCTGAGATGATGTGTTTCTGATCTGAAACCCCAGGTTTCTCTTCCATACTCTTGCTGTCACTCTGAAATTCAGCAAGATACTTTATCATTTTTGTTATCGATTGATGTTTAATTTTCTTCCACTGCCCATTAAGTTCATACACAAAGTGTGACCTTATTGACAGTTAATAAACTACACTTGCAACCGTGAATTGTAACAATTATCGGGTCTAATTTTCTAGGCGGCAGTTGTTCCTTTGGTCTTCTTGGATTGATTACATCCTTGAGATAGAGATCTCTATAGAGGGCAGTAAATAATGTCCTTCAGTTAACACATTGCAGCAGTTGCCTTTCATGGTCGATATTTTCCTTTTACATTGACTTGTTACCTTAACTTGCTGTTAAAGCTGCAAATCATGCCATCATGCGACAGAGAGAGAGAGACAGACAGAGAGACAGACAGACAGACAAGGACAGACACACAGACAATGACAGAAGCAAAGACCGTGGCAGGCACACATTCAAGACAGGAACACAAACAGTTGCAAGCACACAGGGGCTGAAGCATAGACAGTGAGAAACAAAAGGCGGAGACAGACACACAGGCAGTGTCAGACTTACAGACAGTGACAGACAAATAAAGAGAAAGACAAATACAGAGACAGACACACAAATATTGGCAGAGAAATAAAGTGAAACACACAACTTCAAGATAAAAACGCAGACAGTTTCAGGCACACAGAGATAGAGACACAGACAGTGACAGAGACACAGGCAGAGACAGGCACATAGTCAGTGACAGGGACAAACATAGTGACAGGCACACAGGTAGTGAGAGACAAACAGGCGTTGACAAAGGCTCCCAATGACAGACACACAGACAGAGACAGAAACATAGGCAGAGACAGAATCATTGTCAATGAGAGACACACAGTTAGTCGTGGCAAAGATGTACAGACAGACACACGCTCAGTGACAGTCACAAAAACAGAGAGAGACACACAGACAAAAATAGAAACTCAAACAGAGACAGACTCAAAAAAAGCCACATGTGCACAGAAAGTGACAGACACACTGACAGAGATAGGTACACAGACAGGGACAGTCACACAGACACAGGCTGTGGCACGCATACAGGTCTTATTAGACGCAAAGGCAGAGGCAGGCACACAGGCAGACACGCAGAAACACAGACAGGGACGCTAAAAAGTCAGAGACTGGCACAACGACAGTAAGAAACAGATACAGACAGACGTGTACATGGAGACAGTCATACAAACAGAAATAGGCACAAAGACATAAACAGCTACACGACAAGAGAGAGATGCACAGACAGTGACAACTAAACAGACAGAGACGGACACACAGAAAGAGACTGTCACACAGACAGAGCCATGCAGAAAGAGAACGAAACACAATTTGAGACGAAGAGTAAAATAGGAAAATAAATGGAGAGACACAGAGCGAGACAGGCAGACAGACTGATGCAGATACTAAGGTAGAGGCATTCACACAGACATGATACAGAGAACTAGACAGAGGCAATCACACACACTGTGGCATTTTCAAAGGTCCTTACCCATAGAGGAACATTTTCTGACCAGGCCCTTGTTCACAGTGTGATTTTCTTCAAATTTGCCGCTCTTTATGCCATGGGGTATCCACGGGAACGATGAGGCCTGAAGTTAAACGATGAATATGGTTCATGGAGAGATAGGAAGAGCTCTGCATGTCAAAACATTCGTCACACACTCCCTGCGGATGGTCCACCTTTCAAACCCCCGGATTGGGATTGTAAAACTGAAGATACTTATCCCTGGTATAATTTTCGACAAACTGCATTTAGCAAAGTTCCAAAGACCTGGAAATCCTTTCTAAAATGCTTGGCTCAGACATGGTCAGAATAAATGAGCTGTGGCCTAACCGGTGATTCAAATATGTTTTTGTGAATCAGCTCTTTCGATTGTTCTTTTTGTTTTTTCCTTTCACAACTAGATATCCAGTCAGACATTTTGTCACCCGCTCTTCAGGGACCAATTCTCACTTTGGCTGTTATCTTCATTTTCACATTCTTATTGAGGATTTTTTTAAATTCCCGCCAGTAAAAAGATGATGATACGGCGCTCTAATCTTCAACATGTTGCCATAATGTAACGTGTCTGCTTATTAACAACTTCTGAGCATCTTTGCAGCATTTCAATAACTGCTACGTATTTGAAGTAAATTGCATTGAATTGTTTGAATAATTAAGTGCAGGGTGATTCAGTCAGTATATCCGCACCACTGCTGGTGATTTATTGCAGGATGAATTATTTAATCTGATCAAAGTATGTACACAAATTCTTAAACTGTATTTTCATTCAATGTGTTTCAACACGTCAGCCTCTGAATCATTGTTTCCAGTCCCAAGGATTAAATTGCTTTGAGGTTGAGATGATTTGTTTCTGCTGTAAAGCCCCTGGTTTCTGTTGTAAACAGTGCCTCTGACAAATTCAGACAGTCAGATTTCCAAATGATTCACCTATTGATATTTAATTTTCATTCCTTATCCATTTAGTTGATATGCGAAGTGTGATGCTTGTGGAAGTTAATAAACTACTCTTGTTATTGAAAATTGAAACACTGCTCGGATTTGATTATGTAGACATCACCCCCTCTTTTAATCCACTGTAGTTGGTCACATCATTGAGATAACGATCTGTATATTGGCGGAGACAAACGTCCTTTAATAACCACATTGGAGCAGCTGCCTTTTCTGCTCAAATTTAACAAGTACCTACCTGATTTTTTTTCCAATTCAAAGGTTACAGCGAATGCATGGATTCATTCCATAATTGTGCTCGCCGATGGAGACAGAGACTCAGACGGAAGCCGACATTCAGACAGAGAAAGGCGCATACACATAGTCAGACCTTAGACAGAGATAGGCTCACAGAGTCAGACTCAGAGAAACGCTTCAATGGAGAGAGACACAAACGGGGACAGGCAACTGGTAGAGGCTGTCACACAGACAGAGACAAACAAACATTGGGAAACATTTAAACACACATACATACAGAGAGATACACTCTCACAGACAGAGACAGGCGCACAGACAGCGACAGACACAGAGATAGACTCATGTGCACACAGAGATTTCCACACAGACAGTGACAGATACTCGGGCAGTGAAATTTATACCAAGTTTCCTTAACTATGGAGAAAAAAGAAATATTCTCCAGATCCTCATGCACTGCCACTTCTCTCTAAGTTCAGCGGCCTTGTGTGACAGCCGAAGACAGGAGGTCAGTGCAACCCATTAAAATCAAGGGATAGA
The DNA here is from genome assembly GCF_017639515.1 of Carcharodon carcharias. Lineage (NCBI taxonomy): Eukaryota > Metazoa > Chordata > Chondrichthyes > Lamniformes > Lamnidae > Carcharodon > Carcharodon carcharias. The sequence continues at coordinate 1,051,803 of NC_054505.1, read as the reverse complement.
AAGGGGTTGAATCTGGGGAAATAAATCACTCTCATCCTGCGTCCATCTCGCAAAACCAACCTGAGTGGGCTCGGAATTCCAGAGGAGCCTTGACCTCACAATCCATCCTCTGCAGACTCCAATCTCGCTTGATCACATATTGAGGAAGCGCCATGTTTCCCCGGCTTTCCCAATGCTTTCTCCTTACTCCATCTGTCAAAACTTTCGAACATTTGGAAACCTCCAGCATGTGTCCACATAGCCTTCTCTGTTCTGCATCAGTCTGTGTGTCTGCCTCAGTACGTGTGTCTGAGTCTGTTTGTTCCATATCTGAATTTCTCACAATTAGGAGAACGATACCAGCTTTTCCTATCTCTCCACATCACTGAAGCCTCCTCATCGCGGTACCAATGTGACATTATCCTTTCCAGCCTTTCAAAGTCTTTGAAATCCTCCCTAAAGTGGACACCAAAATTAGACAGCATATTCCAGATGAAGCCTAGCCGCTGATTTATGCATGTTTGGGAATCACTTCCTCTCTTTTTTATTGTTTACGTTTATTTGTAGAACCACAATTCCAGCAAGATTGTTTTATTTGCCCTAGATTCTTCAACGTTTACTTATGAACATACGATAAAGGAGCAGGAGTAGGCCATTCGGCCCCTCCATCCTGCCCTGCCAGTTAATAAAATCATGGCTGATCTAATTGTTACCGCAGCTGCACTCCTCTTACAAAGGTAATCTATCAGCCCCTTGCTTGCCAAGAATCTATTCACCTCTGCCTTGAACATATCAAACATTCTGCTTCCACTGCGTTTTCAGGAAGAGAGTTCCAAAGGCTCACGACTCCCTGAGTGGAAAAACACATCCTCATAATCCTTTTAAATAGGCGACCCCTTAGTTTTAATCAGTGACCCCTAGTTCTAGATTCTCCCAAAAGAGGAAAATCCTCTCCACATCCACCCTCTCAAGGCTCATCGGGTTTTTATGTGGTTCAATGAAGTCGCCCCTTACTCTTCTAAATTCCAGCTGATACAAGCCTAGTCTTTCCAGCCTTTCCTCATAAGACAACCCACCCATTCCAGTCTGGTCAACCTTCTCTGAACTGCTTCCAACGTGTTTCGCGATGTTGAAATATTGGTGTACGTGACCTCTCTTCCTGCACACTTTGGAACTTTTTCAATTTTCTTCAAGTTGCCTTTTCTCCTGAGTCCTCTCTGAATGCATCACCTCACAATAATCTTCAAAAATTATCCACATTACACCAGGCTGCACATGTCCACCTGAAATCTGCTTCTAGCTCCACACTCTTTACTATAATTTCTACGTCACTACATTTTCAGCTGGTGCAGAAGGTGGCAGGCTCGGCTTAGAAAATAAAGACCAGGAAACTGAACAGGATATAGGAAAATCAGCAGGTCATTTAACACTTCAAGTCTTTGATAGCATTAAATTAGATCACGGCCACGCAGCCAGTAGGAAGTGGTGACATAATAATGCATCACTAGACTAATGATCCGCAGTAATGGTTTATGGATCTGTGATCGAATCCCAAGTGGAGGAATAAGCAGGAAACCACTGGATTATTGCAAAATGCTGGTTGTCTGTATCCACGTCACCAAATAATTCGCAAAGACAAACGTATGTAAATACAAGCTGAGGCAGTGATGCCCCATGAGGGAATGCAAGGGGAATCGTACATGCCAGTCTCTGGTTGATATCAAAAAATATTGTTAATTCGGAAAGAAATGAATCATTGACATGGCCTTTGGCAGAAGCTATTTCCAATCTTACGCCACCCAAGTTTCCTAAGTTCACTCCTGAAATCTAGGACTGTATCGTCTTGCCTGTGCCTCCCAGTCCCATACTGCAGTTGTGTTGTGAGAATGGAAATTCTGCGCTTCACCCACTGAGAGCAGAAAGGTGTCGGATGAGAATTGATGGCGGTGTTCAAAATCACGATGGATTTTGATGGATTAGATAAGGTGCAAGAGATTGCAGTCGTGGTAAACAGAGGACACACAATTGAACATACTTGGCAAAAGAACCAACGGAGGCATGATGGGGACAAATTTCTTTACAAAAAGCGAATAGTTGTGATCTGGAATGCACCTCTTGAAATTGAATTATAAACATATGAAATTGAATTGGATAAGTAGCTGCGTGCAAAACAGAATCCATGGATATTGAGAAAAGCAGGGAGTGGCCTTAATTGCAAAACACGGCAAAGAAGCTGACATATGTGTAATGAGAGGAATAGCCTTCTCTGTATTGCAATGTATCGTTCTCTGATTCTTGGGAATAAGGGAAGGTTCTGGTCTTCATTTAATCCATTCATTTTCTCTCTTTTCAGTGGCTTTTGCGGTTCAGAGGAGCGTGTTTTAATGTAAGTATTGACATTTCTCTCTAAAATTCTGACCGTGAATAATTAATTAGCACACTGGTAAATCAATCAGTTGGCTTTAATCGAAATTAATTTGGTTGCTATAACCCATGGTGTTGTCGCAGTGATAGCTGCAATGCAGCATGTATTCTGACAGTTGTCATTGCGAAGACGTTATGTGAAATGCCCTTTCTTGACACTTTATCCTATTTCCTTTCTGTGCCGAGAATGACGAGGCAGTATCCCAGCATTCCAAATGGTCACAGACCAATGTTCTATTGAATGTTAAAATGACCTCAAAATGTGTATTAATTTTCCATTCCAAGTCCTCACATTTGTCATCATGGCGAAGGAGGCCATTGTATCCTTTATGTCTGTTCTGCCGTTGAATGTCAGCGTGACTCGCTTATCTGTTCTCTCCTTCTATACACCCTGGTTACATTATCTTTTAAAGCCTAAACTAACAAACATGCTATCAACTTACCAAGGCTCTGGAGATATCCTGCAGTACCAGATTAAAGCCATTCCTCGCCTCAGTGATTTCTTGTCTACATCGTCATTAGAAGGGTTAGTTTTATTTTCTAGTCTTTCTCTCTTCGATCTGGACTCGGAAACGAGTGGCGTAGAATCTGTCTATCTTGACCAGGATACAGTTAATTTACCTGAAACACCTCAATTTCATCAATTTATATTATACACTTAGCATTTCACATGCAGTTTGTTTTAATAATTCACACCATCTAACCCGGTAATGATTCTCTAACACTGCAGAGGCCAAATCTCATAAAAATCTTCCCTGTCCACTGAACCCAGCCTGGACCACCACCTAGAACTCTTCAATTGATCAAATAGAGCAACTGTTGATCTCCATCTCGAACAATGATTAAATAAAATAAAAGAAACATGTTACTCATGGAGTTGTATCTGTCATTGTGTTTTCATAGTAGCTTTGACTAAGGCCATGTTCAGTACAGTCGCATCCCCACATGCTGGTGGAATCCTCTCCCTGCCCCACCAGAGTTGTTTCGGCGGCAATGTAGCACTAAACCTGAGAGTAGACTTTCCACTAGCTCCTCTGTCACCTTCCCCTCAATCCAACAACATTAACGGCCGTTAACTATGTATAATCTGCAGTTTCCCACCAAAAACCAGTCAGCTCTGACAGCTTCGTCGCAACCAAAATTTGCATTTATATAGCGCTTTTAATGCTGTAACACGTCTGAATGTGCTTCATGGGAACCATTATGAAACGAAATTTGACAAACTTTAATAGGAAGAGATTTTAGTGCTGTTCGCCAAAATATATGCTGAACAGGCAGGAATGAAGGTGTGTCCTAAAATAAGGCAGAAAAAGATGCCAAAGAGCAGCGAAGGAATTCCAGAGTTTCGGACCCCCAGACAGCTGAAGACGCCAATTGTGGAGCGATGGAAATCTCAACCAGCGGCTATAAGAGGACCACAGAGATATCGGAGGAGTCTTAGGATTGGGGGAGTTTGCACAGATAGAGAGGCCTCGAGGTCCATGGGGAAGGTGGCAGAGGAGGGCTGGTGGGGCGAGGAGTGAAGGTGGGGCTGTTGTGGTACATTGACATCAAGAATGAGATTATTGTGAAATCTTAGTATTCCTTCATGGGCTGGCGACGTGGGAAGAATGTATTTTTTTGAGAACAGGAGTCATGGATCAACAGATTTTGGTGCGAATGAAGAAAGAGGGCAGCAGAGATTTAGTTAACTTCGAGTTTATGCCTGGTGGAAAATGCACGTTTCACCAGGATGCATGTGGAATAAACATATCTGGACGTAACAATGGTAGATGACCAGGGGCAGAGGTGGAGTCAGGTGATGCCACTGAGGCGGATAATGGTGGCCTTGAAGATGGAGCGCATAAGACCAACTCAAAGTCAACGGTCGCACTAACATTATCAAGAGAGTCCTTCAGGGACAAGAAGCTTCCGGGGAAAGGGATGGAGTTTCTGCCTAGGGATATGAGCTCTGGAGATGGGCGATGGGGTATCGTTGTCTTGGGGCCCAATTCCACGTCCTGCTTCCAATCAGCAAATCGGTTTTACCAACAAATCGTGGCCTGCATTGCCTGAGAGACACTCACCTTCAGATTCTCAAAGGCAAGTAGGATGCACAAGGAATTCAGCCTGGCCAGATTCACTTACATCCGGAATGATTGCATAATACTTCCGGTTTACAAGGATAAGACCAGTGTTTGAAATGCAAATCCACACTGTTTAAAGTTACATTTTCACCCCGGCCAAATTAACTAGAAATGTCGAATGCACATTAAACAATCTCCTCCATTCCCTTGTATACCAAAGTCACATTTCTGATCCGACGTCTAACTTGAAAGACAACTCCAGCTGAGTTATGTTCTTTGGCACGGCCTGTATTACCGAAGTAGCTGGGCTTCATATATGCGTCAGTGGCCATGAAGGGAATTTTAAAGCCCAGCGTTACAGAGATGCTTTGTTCAACATCAAATATTTCTCACTTTCTCAGTTAACAAATCCCTAAACATCATCTTGTTCCAATTCATTTCCAACGGATGCAACTTCCCTCAACAGGAATTGAGTTATCAACTTCCACTGCACCTGAAACCTTGGAGATCCATTCCTAACAGACCTTTCCGTTTCTTATTCCGCAGATGAATTAACACAGCCGGAGATATCACTTGACCAACCTGCAGGAGTTTGCTTAGAAACAGAGTATATCACCATTAACTGCACTGCGCGGGCAAACTATTTCGATAAAACGTTCTACATTTACAAGGATAATCAAGCACTCAACATTTCTCCAGCTTCCAAAAAGGATAAATTTGTAATGTGCTCGATTCCTGCTTTAAACCAGGAAGGGCGGTACCAATGCAGGTACGGGGTTTCGGTTCTCCAGTCCCGTTCTCCACTGAGCGAAACTGTGATGGTGACTATCGAAGGTGAGTGACAAGGAACAGAGATTGTTAATAATGACTTCATTCAAAACAATTGCGAATTACAAAACTCTGTTTTTTTAGTATAAGGAAATAGAACTTTAGGTATTAGGAGTGAGGGGTAAAACGGATTGACCTTGGAATTCACTGTGTAACGCCTGTCAGATGTCAGTAAAGACTGAGGCCTGATTGCATCAGTCGTGATTGTAGGGGCTGAAGGAACCAGAGGAGTAAAGCAGCAGGAGCAGCGTGTCAGTGTACAGTCAACAGCTGAAACAATCTTTCCCTGGTGACGTGGCCCATTGTTGTTTGACGCCACACTGTATCTAGGGATACGGCTGGGCCGTTTATGATATCAAAGTGGCCTTGAGTGTTTGCATCCCACAACTGATGACATCACAGTGTCTCCCATGACCCCATGCGGTGGCAAGGCCGAATCAGCCAATCATTGCCTCCACCCATTGTCTCTCATTCTCCACATAGACGTTGGCAGAACTCCCCCTGGTGTTGGACTATCCCCATTGACACTCTCTTTACCTGGTTTGAGAGCTATTTCACCTGCCTCAGTTGGAACTGGCTTCAATTTCCAACTCAGCGATTTGAGCTCCATTATCCAGCCGGCACTCCCCCGGTGCACAATTTAGTGTGTGCTGCACTGCTGAAGTTAGATGTATATAGTCCAGGACTTGAGCTCCATAATCAAAGCCGACGCATTGCACGTGCCAGTGCTGAGAGAACGCTGCTCTACCGGAAGTATATGCGCTTGCTCTGAAGGCTGAAGGCCTTGATCTCCATAATCCAGTCAATACAGCGGTGTTAGCCCTGAGAGAACACTGCACTATCAGAGGGGATTTTTATCCGATGAGAGGCTATGAACATCCCTCATTTCAGGTGAAGGCAAATTACACCATGGGCAGTCTTTCGAACAAGGTCATTGAGCTGTTCTCAGTAGTGTCCTGAGGTCAATAGATACCACGCATCCAATGACGCCATTAAGTCTTCATTATCTCAATATTTTTCCTGCAATATATTTCTGCGTAAATTGTTACAATTCAACAGTCGCAAGATTTCACTATCAGTTCAGTGTTTGTGAAGGTCTCTGGGACATGCTGGGTTGCTGAGAAAGGCGTTGAAATACGTTTTGATGTCTTCGTTTCCTTTCTAACCAACACCGAACTCACCGCCTGTGGAATCTGAGTCCCGGATGTAATCACTTCCCTTCCACACAGATCAATTGACAGTGAGTTAGTAGCGTTCTACTTGTACATGGTATTCCCCTGATCCACTTCTCATCGTTCATTCATTTATTCCACAACAGCTCCACGATCAAATCCAGTGATTAGACATGATCAACAGACAGGGGTTTATGTTGTCGGAGAGAGGGTCACCATTACCTGCACTGTAACTGGAGATGTTCGTGATAAAACCTTTCACTTTTACGGAGGCACCAGATACTCTCCTCCTCACAGCTCTTCACAAAGAACAACATTGGAACAGCTCATGTTCCCGCTGGAACAAATGGAGAACAATACAGCTGCGCATATAGCATTTCTGTTAATAATCGGCTGATAGATTCCCCGGTGAGCCAGCATGTGATGGTGACTATAACAGGTCAGTGACCGGGAACAAGGCTATAAAACACTTTTTGTATTTTTTTAACATATCAATGATTTAATCATTGCATTAAAAAGTAATGTTCAATGATCGGTGGGAGTATTGTAAGTGAATGAACTTTTATTTCATTTCTCAACTCTTGACAGTTTCCCTGAATGAATGAGACCTGAATGCACCCGCAGTGCATCGGCTGTGATGGCAGGGTCTGACTATGGCAGGGCAGAAAGGCTGGAGGAGAGGGTGACGGGACATGCAGCTGCTGAATTTTTCTGTTCCTGGGGAGAGCTGGCGTTCATGCATTGTGCTGTGAGGTCGCAGTCCACCTCACGATTGGGTTATTTTCATTCTGCCATCAAAGTGCCCCAGAATGTTCGTCCGTGAACATTGATGTTGTCACAGCGAATGCCACAAACCCGCCCGATCCTCAGAGGCATTGACAGGGTGCATGTGGAGGGGACGTTTCCTTTTATGGAATAATCTAGAACTCAGGGGATCAGATTAAAATTAAATGGTCACACATTTTAGACGGAGCTGAGTGGGTATTTTTCTTTCTCTCAGAGGATCTTTAGTCTTTGAACTCTGTTCCTGAAAGTTGAATGCAGTGTATCTGAGAATTGTGAAGGCAGAACGAGATACATTCGTTATTAACGAGGGTTTAAATGGTTCTTGGGAATGGTCAGGAAAAAATGGGTGAGGTGACACCAAACCAGCCATGATCTGATTGATTGGTGGGGGGGGCGGGGGGGGATGGGGGGGGGCGGGGGGGTGTGTGTGTCGGGCTGGGGGGTGTGGGGTGGGGTGAGTGGGTGCCGAGTGGCCTAAACCTGGTCCGAATTTATATATTTAAACGCTAATACATTCGAGTTTCTGCATCTTGAATTGAACGGTTAGTGCCACAGTTCAGCTCCCATTCCCTTGAAACTGCGACTACAGCCCATCGCCTTGGAATATCTCAATTAGGCAGCCCGTAACGAATTTGGTATCGCTGTTTCCTGAGAAGGAAATACCTGGCCTCTGCTCCCACTCAAAAAAACTTCAGCTTCACAAATCAGACCGATATTCCCCCTGGTGCCAACATAAATTTAGCGCTGCAATGTCGGAGGTACTTGAATATACCTTAGGACTTGATCTGCTTAATCCAGACCTACACTCCCCCCGATAATAATACTGAGGGAGAGCTCCGCTGTCGGAGGTAGATGGAAATAGTCTAGGACTTGAGCTCCATAATCCAGGCCGACACTCCCCCGGTGCCAGTACTGAGGTAGTGCTGAAACAAAAGCAGAATTATCCGGAAAATCTCATCAGGTCTGGCAGCATCGGCGGAGGAGAAAATAGTTGATGTTTCGAGTCCTCATGACCCTTCAACAGAACTAGCTGAATCCAAGGAGAAGGGTGAAATATAAGCTGGTTAAGGTGGGGGTGGTGGGGGGGGGGGGGGGGGGGGGATGGGGTGTGGTGTAGGGGGTTGGGTGGGGGGAGAGAAGTGGAGGGGGTGTGTGGTTGTAGGGATAAACAAGCAGTGATAGGAGCAGATAATCAAAATATGTCACACACAAATGAACAAAAGAACACAGGGGTGTTGAAGTTGGTGATATTATCTAAACGAATGTGCTAATTAAGAATGGAATGTAGGGCACTCAAGGAATAGCTCTGGTGGGGGTTGGGGGCATAAAACATTTAAGAAAAATGGAAATAGGTGGGAAAATAAAAATCTATATAAATTTTTGGAAAAAACAAAAGGAAGGGCGAAGAAACAGAAAGGAGGTGGGAATGGAGGAGGGAGTTCAAGACCTAAAGCTGTTGAATTCAATATTCAGTCTGGAAGGCTGTAAAGTGCCTAGTCGGAAGATGAAGTGTTGTTCCTTCAGTTTGAGTTGGGCTTCACTGGAATAATGCAGCAAGCCAAGGACAGACATGTGGGCAAGGGAGCAGGGTGGAGTGTTAAAATGGCAAGCGACAGGGAGGTTTGGGTCATTCTTGTGGACAGACCACAGGTGTTCTGCTAAGCGGTCGCCCAGTTTACGTTTGGTCTCGCTAATGTCGAGGAGACCACATTGGGAGCAACGAATGCAGTAGACTAAGTTGGGGGAAATGCAAGTGAAATGCTGCTTCACTTGAAAGGAGTGTTTGGGCCTGTGGACGGTGAGGAGAGAGGAAGTGAAGGGGCAGGTGTTACATCTTTTGCGTGGGCATGGGGAGGTGCCGTGGAGGGGGTTGAGGAGTAGGGGGTGATGGAGGAGTGGACCAGGGTGTCCCGGAGGGAATGATCCCTATGGAATGCCGCCAGGGGGGATGAAGGGAAGATGTGTTTTGTGGTAGCATCATGACACTTTCCCTCAAAGAATGGGCCCTGAATTCACCTGCTGGGCATCAACTAACTATCACTGCAAGTGTTGACATGGGAAGGAGGCAAGCAGGAGGAGGATGTGAGGGGAGAGTCAGCAGCTGAAGGATTCTGTCACTGAGGGAGGGGCTGTCCATTGGTCAGTTAGGTCATGCTCTACCTCCTTATTGGGTTCTGCTCTAGCTGGCTTCATACTGGGACCAAGTGTCCAACGCCGACCACTGAGGCTGTCAAACAAGAGAAATTCCCCATTCCAAAACCCACATGCGGTAGGGGATCACGTACCACCCAAGCCTTTCAGCGTTTGTCTTTCATTCTCCACATTGGTATTAGCACTAAGTGCCTTTTTCATTGACGATCTTCAATCATCTCTTTACCAAGTCTGTAGGATGCTACGCTAAGTCAGAAGGTTGTGTGATCAACTCCCACTCCAGTTTGAGCCAAACACATTTCTTTAGAACAAAAAACAAAAAAACTGCGGATGCTGGAAATCCAAAACAAAAACAGAATTACCTGGAAAAACTCAGCAGGTCTGGCAGCATCGGCGGAGAAGAAAAGAGTTGACGTTTCGAGTCCTCATGACCCTTCGACAGTTCTGTCGAAGGGTCATGAGGACTCGAAACGTCAACTCTTTTCTTCTCCGCCGATGCTGCCAGACCTGCTGAGTTTTTCCAGGTAATTCTGTTTTTGTTTCTTTAGAACAAAATTACTGAAGAAAGAACCATGTTGATAGTCCAGTCATTAATTGATTTCAGTTAATAGGATCTTCTTCTTCTCAATCTATTAGTGTGAATCATCGATTACCATAATAAATACTGTTCCATGATACTTATCAGCTGCAGAGCTGTTAGAGAAGGCCTAAGTCCCTGATTGGCGTTTAGAATAGGCTTTACTTACTTCATCATCACATTCTGATCCCTACATTTGTGAATTCTCAAACACTTGTAAACACGTTGTCGAGACACAGAGAAATCAATGTGTTTCCAACCACCTGCTGCTCATACAATGACGCTGATCCATTTCTAATTGTTCCTTAAATTAGTTTTACCACAGAAATGCTTAAAACCCCAATTATATCTCTTGATCAAACTGGCACTGAATTAACCCGCTGGGCGTGAAGCAACAGTGTAAGTGTTGAGATGAGTTGGGGAGGAAAGCAGCAGAAGGGTGGGAGGGGACAGTCAACAGCATATGGATTCTGTCACTAGGGGAGAGTCGTCACCCTGTTGGGTGATGTCATGGTCTACCTCAGTATTGGGTGATGCTCTTTCTAATATCGCAGTGGGACCGAGTGTCCAACGCCGACCACTGAGGTGGTCAAACAAGAGAGACTCCCCATCCCAAAACCCACATGTAGTGTGGCATGATGTACCATAGAATTGTTTCACAGTTTGCCTTTCATCTTCCATGTTGATGCAGAAACTACCAGCAATCGTCATCTTCCCTCATGTGCTTACAGGGAATGTTGCACGCTACCCTAAATCAGAAGGCTGTGTGATAAACCACAACTCCAGATTTAATTCCATAATCCAGGATGTCTCTTATGCACTGTGTCAGTACTGAGGGGATGCTGCACTGTCAGCGGCAGATCTATATACTCTAGGAGTTGAGCTCCATAATCCAGGCCAACTCTCCCCGGGTGCCAGTACTGAAGGACTGTCTGAACTCTGCTATTTGTAATATTCCGCTCTGCAATTTTATGTTCAGTCAATACATACAGTGGAATTATTGCCAGTGACATCAGTAGGAACTTCGCTTTAGTATCCATGGGCTCAAACACACAACCATAAAACAACATCACTGAAGGAAAAATCACGTTGATTGTCCCATCAATTAATTTCAGTTCATTGGATCTTGCTCTGCCCAAATCTGCTGGTAAGAATTGTCGATTACCATAACGAATACACTTCAGTCGGGTTTATCAGCTGCAGAGTTGTTAGAGAAGGCCCGAATCACTGATTGACATTTAAAAATGCATTTTCTTATCCTCCTTGCTTCATAAACAAATCCTGATCTTTACATTCGTGAATTTTTAAACACTTGTAAACACCTTGACTCGACACAAATCATTTAATGTGTTTATAATCTACTGCTTAACATAGAATGACTCTGATCCATTTCTAATTGTTCCTTCAGTTCATTTTACCACAGTTACGCTATAAACCCCAGTGATATCTATTGATCAAATCTCAGGGGTATATGCAGCAGGAGAGACGATCACCATGACCTGTACCGTGACTGGAGATAATCGCGAGGAAATGTGTTATTTTTATATATTACGTTATCAACTGTGATTTAGTCCAACTAAACCAAATAGCAACACTTTAACATTCCAGAATTCCCATCCAAGCCGCAGCGGACAATATCAGTGTCAATACAGAGTTACGGTCCAGAACCGGCAGTTCGATTCCAAACAGAGCCCGACAGGTGAGGGACAGGGAACAGGTATTTAAACATTTCTATTTACGATCTTGGCATTCTCAAATAGTCGATATTTTATTCACTGTAACAACATGAATCATTCTAAATAGACGGCGGTGCAAAGGGGCGAAGGTGGTGGGCGGGAGGTTCAGATGTTCTGACTTTTCATTCCACAATTGTGAAGTTGGAGACTGGATTCACCCGCTGTCCATCGAATGTGATTGTAGAGGATGGGGTTGGCAGGAGGTGACTGTGAGCCGCTGAAGTGCTCAGACACTGGGGGAAGCTGGTGTCCATTGGCTGGAGATGTCACAATCTTAGTTGGGATTTGGTTTGATCAGTTGTGACATCAGAGATGACTTCCACACCTCGGTGCGGAACAATGCCTTCATTTCGATGCATTGCTTTTATTTCCCTAACCCTAATCCTAACCCTAGCCCTAACCCTAACCCTAACCCTAATTACTTTAAATATTCTGCCATTAAAAACCATTTTTCCTTATTTACTTTATCGAGCTCTTAATGATTTTTTAAAGCTCTATGAAAATCTCACTTAACCTTCCCTAAACTACGAGAAAATCCCCAGCTTCTCCTCTCTCTCTACATGTCCTTCTTTCTGAAACCATTCTAGTCAATGTCCTCTGCCTCTTTGACAAGGCATGGTTATCCTTAACTTAGGGTGACGCCCATACCTGGACACAAAATTCCAAATGAGGCCTAACCAGCAAAATAACAGCAAAATACGGCGGATGCTGAAAATCTGAAATAAAAACAAAAAATGCTGGAGGGCTTAGCAGATCAAGAGGCATGTGTGGAGTTAGAAACAGAGTTCACATTTAGTGCATGTATGACTCTTCTTCACAGTTGAAGAGGGTGTGGAGAAGTGGGTATTCATTAGAGATTGACAAGAATGCCATGGGCACAAGACAAATCGACTATTAATGGTAGCGTTGAAGGTTAAAGAAGGTAGAATAGGGGCAGAAAGATAAGCTAGCAGAATGTGTGAATTGCAGAACAAGTGTAAGCACACTAAAAACAAAACATGTTACAGATGGGCCTGTGGGGGAGACGGCATGGGAAATATGTGAAAATGGAGGAACGAATTAATGGCTTGAGTCTGTTGCACTCACTGTTAAGTCCAAACGTCTGAAAAGTTCTCAATTACCACATTGTTATCTCACCTTTAGGACATTATTAGCACTTTTTCAGTCTTTAGCACTACCATTACCATTCCATTTATCTTGTGTCCATGACATATGTTTCAAATTTCTCTTGAGCTTCCCCCTTGCCATGACCCTCTATCTTGCTCCAGCTGCTCCACTCCTTTCATTATATAATCCATCACATTTCTAATTATCTTTTGCGCTGAAGAAGTCACACAGAATGGAAAGTTTAGCTCTGTTACTCTATCCACAGATGCTGCCTGATTCTTGGCAGCATTTTTGTTTTGACATGAGGGCTAAGGAGTGTTTTATGAAAACTTACCATATGTTTTATTTTGAGAGACTGATTTTTGACAAAAGCTAGTCTTGTATTTGTAACCAATCGGTACCAACTCTTCAATTCAATTTCCAGATCTTCCCGCACCATACATATCGGTTGGTTCTAGCGGTGTTGTTCAGGTTGGAAATGTCACATTTAACTGTACAAGCCCCGGGGGCAATGCTGCCAGCGAATTTTACCTGTACGGACAAGGGGATGTGAATCACTGTGCGGTCAAGCCTTCTATTCAGGGATCAATTTTGTCACCTTCACCATCAGGGGTATCGATTCGCTGCCGGATGTCCCTGGAGAAGGAGCACGCGGTGTCTGCTGGCACTCTCGAGGCCTTCTGTGCTCGGTGGCCACCATGGGGACTGGAGTGTTTTGTTGACCCCTTTAATCACATTTTGATTTAAAGTTTGTAAGTTTCCTTTAAACTTTGTTCTTGGTTTTACAGCTGACCTGAATTAGGGGCTGTGCCTGATTTATCCCAATTTTGTTGATTTGGTTTTCATTTAAAAGATTATCAGGGGTGTCGATCGCTCCGAGATAGGCAGTTATTCCTGTTGCTATAAGGCACTGATTAACGGCAGCAAGCTATCGTCGGCTCTGAGTGACCCTGTACACATCATTGCAACAGGTGAGCGAGATCCCTGCAGTCACTGTGTCCATTCGACCCCAGTAACTGTTCATTTACTGTTTCCATGTCATGCTGCATTAGATGATCGCCTTACCTTGTGCTTGGAAAGGAAAGTGACGACAAAAAAAACACAGACTATGCTCGTTACCTTTTTCACTTAGAATAAGTCAACTGTTGTAATCGCCGATTGTGGAATGAATCAATGCATATCTGATAGCCAATTGTTAAACCATGCAAGGAGGGATATAAATTACGCACGAATTGTACCACCCCAGGCCTGACACTGAGAGTTCCTTTGTCGCAGGGTGGGTGGGGTTTAGGGCTGGGGTGGATGGAATGTAGTAAAGATGGGGTTTGATAATACTGCAGGATCCCACAAACTAGGCTTTCTGATTACGAAGGATTAGCCTGACAGTTTTCCCAAAGTTAAACAGAAAATAAGATCAGTTTAAGGGCGCGATTTCCATAGGCAAATCGCAACTGGCAAGCATAATTCACACGCACTCTGTGGCCCACACACAGATTCACAAACACAGTCCCACACACAAAATTACTCAAGCACACACACACACTAGTACAAATGGTAGGAGAAGTGGATAGCCTAAATGCTCGTTAAGTAGAATTGGAGAAACTTGCAAACCCAGACACGGTACTTTCAAGGGAGAGAAAAGGAGAGAGAGATGGAGACAAAGACAGAAGGAGAGAGACAGTGAGAGAGTGCGAGAGAGAGAGAGAGAGGCAGAGAATATCTTTAGCAGCCTCTTTCAGGATAATATATTGCTCTTCCAAATCATCGCACTAACGTACAGTTCTGATGGTTTTATATTCCAGAGCAATACCATAAAACTGTGTGTCTTAAAGTCATTGTGTTTCGAACAATTAATGATATTTTCATATCTCATGAGCCAAACCATTTAGGATTTTTAGGATGATGTTCATGCCAACAACAGGCGATGTTTTGTTTCGCAAACATCATGGGATTTTGGATGTCTATTCCCCTTTTCATCCCACTTGGGACCAATGCAAGTTTGCATGTTCAAGGTTGTTGGCTGTTCTTCATTGTCTTAAAAGGGGGGCATTTCATTAGTGTTCAAAATCCAGCCAGAAAAAAAAGGAAAAACACTGTTTCTTAAGCTAAAAACAAAAATAAATCAATGATTGAATAAATGAAATGAACGAATAAGGAAGTTAAAGTCATTAAAGTATGATTGAATCATCTGTGGATGAATGGAGAAAATAGGTGATAATCCACTTATTCAATATCTCCATGAAACAGAGATACATTAATATGATGGCTCTGCCTTCTGCAGCGATCGATGATATGAATTGTTACATGATTGCAATCTATGGTCCCTTTCTGTTCGTCGCTTTTTTCCAGAATGACACAATGTCCTCTGGCTCGCTGGTACTTCATATTACACCGCTATTGAATGTGCGTGCCATTTGTAATACTCTGTTCCAGGTCCGGTCAACAAAAAACTGACATTGGTGATTTTGACAATTTTTTTTTTACATTTAAACTTCCACTAGTTGTTATAATTTTGCTTGAATACTTTCCACGCCAACAGCTTCTTGCGTTGAGCATGGAAATCATTGTTAGAGCCTGTTAACGCTGTTAAACAGGTTAAGTTCACAACAAAAACAGAATTACCTGGAAAAACTCAGCAGGTTTGGCAGCATCGGCGGAGAAGAAAAGAATTGACGTTTCGAGTCCTCATGACCCTTCGACAGAACTTGAGTTCGAGTCCAAGAAAGAGCTGAAATATAAGCTGGTTTAAGGTGTGTGTGTGGGGGGCGGAGAAATAGAGAGACAGAGAGGTGGAGGGAGGGGTGTGGTTGTAGGGACAAACAAGCAGTGATAGAAGCAGATCATCAAAAGATGTCAACGACAATAGTACAATAGAACACATAGGTGTTAAAGTTAAAGTTGGTAATATTATCTAAACGAATGTGCTAATTAAGAATGGATGGTAGGGCACTCAAGGTATAGCTCTAGTGTTTTTTTTATATAATGGAAATAGGTGGGAAAAGGAAAATCTTTATAATTTCCCGCATCCGCAGTTTTTTTGTTTTTATCTCTGAGGTTAAGTTCACTCCTGGATAAATAGGGATTATGTCCTGCTGATCATCTCAATCGTTGCTCTTTTTTACTTCTCCTTTACTGGATTCTATAACCCTCTCTAACAGGCGTTTAGTATGACTCACTGAGTGAACTGCTTGGCCAATTGGAGAGCGGTTCATACTCAGCCACGTGGCTGCAGATCTGGAGGCACATGATGGACGCGGTCACGTACGGACGGGAGACTTCATTCTCCAAAGGATATCAGTGACGAGATGTATTTTTTTTCATATGACAATTCAGTACGTTCACCGTCACCATTACTGATACAAAGTTTTCTGCTTAGCCTAAATTAAATTGAAGGTACACAGCTGTTCCAGTAGGATTAGGAATTCAACATCCCTCTGTCATTCATCTCGTACACTGGGTAATGTGTCCAATTTATGAAGAGGGCTTAACCCACAGAGGTAGAGGCCGAATAATGTCAATCGGGTGTGAGTATTTGACTGACCGTGAATGTCAAATGACAATATTGCCATGCTCCCCTATCTGTTAGACAGAATTACAGTCTCACTGGTCATTGCAATTTAATATAGTAATTTCCTATTAACTCTCGCCAATTTTGATTGCTTCCCAGCTTCCAATTCAATCCCTATTCGCCTGTGCCTCGCGGTTCTGATCATGTTTGTGATTGTGATTATCCTGGGAATAGAGTTCAATCCGATCAAGAGAAAGAGGGATTGCAAAGGTACGCTTGAAAATTACTGCATCTATTGTATATGTCATGTTGGAGTGAACAAAGGAATCATATAATCCTGTTTACTCTATGCTCTGAATAGTACTAATTCTTCATTTATAAAAGTTGGCACTTCAAAGGCAGACACTCCATAAGCTGACAAAATCAGACAATTATCCCTCAATGATTGTTCGTGCAAGAGAGGAGGCGATAAAGGCACTGAAGAGGTGACTGATTCCAGTAAATTATCAAAACGTGAAAACGTTGTGCATAAGTATAGAAAAACATTCAGTTTGTCTCTCTTCAAGTTCCCTGAATTGATCTATACCAATCATATAATATCACATCGTATCGTAACGTATCATGACATATCATATCATATATCATCTCGTATATCATATCGTATGATGTCAAATATATGTAGGCAAAACTGGTTACAACTGCTACTTGCGACAGAAGCCTGAAATGTTTCACGTCATCTCCGTTTCCACTAAATGGGCTGTTCATCATTCACTCCCACATCTCCCTGCAACAGCTTGCGAAGTGCATTCCAGCCATTTACAGCCGCTGGGACTATATTTGATCGAGGCACTCGGTCTCAGTTGTGAACGACACTGAGCCCAACACTGACTGTCAAACGGTTATATGTGTTGAATCAATCCACTTTTCCCAATAAGCAGACTGATAAAATTGAAGCAAAACATCAATATATGGAAAAAAGACAAACTCAGAATTCGGGGTTGAGGGACAATATCGTGACGCCGGGATTGACACATAAATGCACACACAGACAAACATTTGAATCATTAAATAAGTTTCCTGATGTAGCCTATACTCAGCTAATAAATCGAATCTGCTCAGAGCGGCAAAAAATGGTGATGGTCTCATGGGTGCACGGATAGTATTTTAGTTCAAAGCGCCACACACCGCCTCTCCCCCATCAACCCCCGAACTCTGCCATTACATTGACATCGTCTAATTGAAGGCAAATGACGGGATAACAAATTGCCACAGCAAATCGTCACACCGGATTCTGGCTGTAAAGTCAGCTATCTGACGGTAAGTTTCAAAAACTGTAACATTCTGTCTCAGGAAGATTTTTTAAAAATAATTTGTATCTATATGGCTTGTTCTTACTGGGGGAGTTCAGTGACAGTATATCAGTTACTTTTGCAGCCTTGCAGATAAACATGTTCCTTCTCCTTTGACTGTTGACGATACTGATGGAGTACATTGTGTCGCAAATGGTGATGAAGAGGCGACAGAGTGAGAGTGTTTTATTCAAGATGTTACATAAATCCGACATTTTAAAACAGAATTAAGATTGGTATTACACAAAACTGTACAAACAAATTTTATTTTGTTAATCTAATTACCAGTACGATAACTTTAACCGTTACATCAATTGTTTTCCGTTTGTGTGCGTGCTCCTGTAAGTGTGTGTGAAAGAGAGAATATCTGCAACTGGTTGTGTGTGTGTTTCTTTCTGTCTGTTAGTGTGGGCGCGTGTGTATGAACGTGTGTGCATCTGTGTGTCTGTGTGTGTGGGTGTGTGTGAGAGAGAGAGAGAGAGAATGTCTGTGCCTCAGTGTGCGTATGTGTGTTTTTCTGTGGGAGATTTTGTGCGCAAGTGTGTATATGAATGCGTGTGTGATTGTGTCTGTTTCTCTGAACGAGGGCGTGTATTTCTGTGTGAGACTCTGTGTGTGCATATGTGATTGTGTGTGCACGTGGTGTGAATGTGTATGCCCAAGCGTATACGTGTGTGTGTGTGTGTGGTGTGTGTGTAAGTGTTTCTGAGTGTAAATGTATTCTTTTATGTATGCGTGTGTGTTTGTGTTTGTGTGTGTGTGTGTGTGTGTGTGTGTGTGTTCATTTATCTGTGTAAGAGGGAGAGACGGAGGTCAGGCTTCTCATATATAATGATCCATATCTAATATGATAGGTTACATTGTATAACATGTGTATTTGTAATTTCATAAATACAGTTGAATTGTTGGCTTCTATCTGTGATATGGATATAAGTTGTTCTTAGTTTTCTCTCACAGTTGACCTGTTTCAGCGACAGGGATTGTATTTTTAATTCAGGCTGATCTCCGCACAAATTTTAATTTTCATGCAATTGTCTATTTAATATCAGATGTGATTTGAAAAAAAACGATTCAATAGTAGCCGGTATGCCCACTTGTTCGGAGGCATATAATAGTATATAGAGAGGATACACCAACATAACGAATAGTAGATAGGTATACATAGTAGCTAGAAGAAAATAAATAACTCAAGTTGTACATTTAAATGAAACTTTGTTTTCAAATGTCATGGTAGTATTTATTGACTTTGCTGTTTACCGTGTATATATTTGAATAACTTTTCACAACACGTTGTGAAACAAGATGAGTCCAAGATGGCGAAAGCTGCCCAGGCTGCTGGGCAGGTTTGAATTTGATGTTTTGTGCGCGCGCTCTAAATATTTGGGGTTCTGATGACATTAATTTTACATCATCTTCTATTGGATCCTCATGGGTCATCTGCGTGATGATAGCCAGAAATCTCTCGAAAATTCCTGCATGTATGGTAGAGAGAGACATGATCTAATGCTGAGCATAGTCTTAACGACACTCAAAGTGGAAACGGATGCTTGTTTTTACCCTCTCATGGGACGTGGTCGTCGTGAGCAAGGCCAGCGTTTGTTGCCCATATCTAATTACCTTTGAACAAAATGGACTCCCACAGCCTTTCAGAGGGCAGTTAAGAGTCAAAAACATCGCAGTGGCTCTGGAGTAACATGTAGGCCAGACCGTGTAAAGGCGGCAGGTTTCGTTCCCTGAAAGACATTAGTGGGCCGGATGGGTTTAAACAACAGTCGGCAATTGTTTCACTGTCAACATTACTGAAACTAAAAACTTGCACTTTTTCTTCGGATTTGACCATATTAAATGTGTCACACGACTGAACATTTTGCAAGCGCAATCCCAAAAAGTGGTGTCCAGGGCCTGCAGAAACCAAGACCAGAACCTGAAATGGTTTTCACTCTGTCATATATTCCTCATAACCGTAGTTCAGACGTTTTATCAGTTGCTAAAGTTGTTCCTGTTCAATTCTTCTGCCAAGATTGGAGCTGAATCACAATTACTTTATCAAATCAAACTAAGCGGAAATGCCAAAACACGGACAGAAATATTGCCAGTCTTGGCCGCCAAATGTTCCACCTAAAGATTAAAAGCGATGTTTGGTTGTTCACTCTGAAACCCATTTAACAGAACTGCAGCCCATATGGAGGGGTGGCCGTTTGCAAAAGACACCCGGAGCAAAGTTGTGTCAATCATGCTCAGCCCCCTCACCAAAGTCATCACTTATTCTCGAAGAAACCTTAGACCCATTTAAACTTACACCTATTAACTCGACTCTGCTTGAATTCCATTTCCATTCCTGGGGAAACCGATAGAATTTCTCACAATCGGGCACATGTCTCACCGCCCAATTGGTCTGCCGAGAGACAGCCCTGTGTAGAAGGCTGACATCCGCACATGGCAAAGCCATTCCTGAATTAAAACATTATCGCACAAACATGTGGGTTAAAGATGCTGCTCCTGGCTGCAACAGGACTTGGGTAACTATTAGTTCATCAGCCAAGTGACCTGTAACTTGGAATTCTCATCCTAGTACACAGACAAAGACAAAGATGATGTCTCTCCTGCTTTATCTGTATCTATAACGACTGCCAGCCCTACTACACTCCCAGGTCTCTGTGCTCCTCTGATCTTGGGGTTGTTCAGATATCACGATCTCCATTTTGGCCGATAAATTTGACAAAGAGATTTGAATTTCCAGGTTCCAGCTACATGAATTACCAAGTTGGATTTCACATTTTAGAACATTTACAGTACCATATTACTAACAGCAAACAACATTTTCTTTTCAGAGGCATCTTAAACTTTTAGCTACAGTGGAGACCGCACCATCTTTTATGCTATTTGTACATCGGGCTCCGCAATGAGTTCCGGTTCTTACAGCAATACACATATGCTCCCAGCTCCAATGGGCTCCCGCATTCCCACTTCACCGAGTAGTAACTGAGTGTTACGGTGCTTTCCACAATTCTCAGAGATGTTCTTAAATACAACACCAGCAAAGAATTTTCCAATGATTTTACTTACACTTGGCCATGACAGGGTATTCTTCCAGAATCCATAGAAAGCTGCAGGACACATCTGTTTAGCTGTATGCTGTCTCCATTCAGCTTCTGGCTGTGCTATCTCTGCTAGCCAAGCGATCTTTTGCCTCTGCTCGCCTAACTGAGATGCTGCCTCTCTGCGATGTCCATTGCTTTTCAGGGAAAACTGTGATCCAATATTTTTTTTTTTTTAATGATTTATTCAGCTCTCGCCCCAGTTGCGATAGAAAACATAATGACATTTTCACGACCTCAACTCTCATATTCAAAGGCTTACAGCGTAACTGTTCATAACTCGATACATTCAAAAACTTTCTTGGGCTTTGGGTGACTTGCAATCTACTCAATGTTAAATCAGACGTTCCTGGCATTGTCTTTGAACATAGATAACTTGTAACTTCTTTCCAGAAAAAAATAATCTAGGCCTAAATTTGACCTCTAAACATCAAACCAGACAGGCTTACTGTCAGGCAATCCGCAGAGCAGGTCAAACCAGTCCCATCACTTACCCTAATGGAAAGCAATAATCCTAGAACATTCTAACCCAATAAGCTTCTTAATGGAAATGCACATCCAGCATTTTAATTGCTGCACCAATGGTAGCCATGCAACATGTGGACCCAGGACTCTAAGTTCCGGATTCGACATTTTGAACCTCTCCTTGCACCACAATATTTTCAAAGTTCCAGTCGTTGCTGATTGCCTGAACAATAGAGAAAGAAGTATTTGGGCAGCACAGATCACTGAGAAATTGCATAGGAAGTGTGGCCCGTGAAGTTTTTCGGAACAACCTCCTTCATTAGGATGATTTATGAAGATAATCTGTCGCTCTCGGATCGATGTTTCTTCTGCACAAAACATCAAGTGTTCAGTGGTTCCATTATGTTAGATCCAATACTGGAAAATAAATGGAAACTGTATCAAGCTCCCACATTTATTCCTCAAATTTGTCTTCCACTGATCATCAATAAATGTTCATGTTCGTTGAAATTGCAAAATTGGCCAAAGAGGATTTGGCTCTGAACTCAGTTTATATTGGATCTGAGTGAAATTTATGACTGAATTTCATTAATCAAACTATTATAATTCCAGCCCTTCTCTACAGGAGGCCTGAGTCCCTTAAATGGCATAGCTATGCTTGGCTATGGAGGCAGGAATGAGGAACAGAGCTGTACAGATTATTCACAACATTTTCATTCAACTGCTCCGAAATCAACATGATCGGTTTAGATCCTATCCCTAACTTTGTCAATGCAATTCACTCGGGGTTCTAGGGTATTAGATCTATCGAAACAATAATGTCACATGCAGATGAGACTTTCACAGGGTGTTCATACTTGACTATAAGTCTGAAACCAAAACCTTGAGAATCTTCAAAACCAGACCTGTGTTAGTCTTGGCCCTTGAGGCTTGACAAGCACAACTTGTTACAAGCCAACAAACGAATCACCCAAAATTGCCAATAGAGTGCAAGCAAACAACTTAGGAAAGTGAATATTCGCTTCCAACAAAGTGCATGCTGCTGAATAATTCGTTATGTAAGGGGCAGAATCAATGAACCTACGAAAAAAAATTCTGCAGTAAACAGAGAAAGAGACAGACAGACAGGCAGACAGACGCAAAGACAGTGTGTGTGAGAGAAAGAGACAGAGACAGAGAGAAAGTTAGAGAGAGAGAGAGAGACATAGAGACAGAGACAGAGAGCGAGAGGAGAGATAAAGGGAGAGATGGGGAAGCGGTGATCCGGTCAATCAGTAAAGGCTGCAATCATCGCCAACTGACCATGTGTAGGTGTTCTATACTTCCAGCGCCTTGCCAATCCTATTACGGCGTGCCCTAACGCTTGAACAAGAGGGCGCTTAATGAACGAATTGGAAAAGTGTGGGAAAGAGTTTAAATTGCTAACTGAATTTTTCAAGCCCGATCCCCTTATTTCTGCAAATTCCGGATCGGAATTCCTGAGAGAAGTGAAAAAGCTTTCAGGCGGGAAGTTTTCAGTTAATTACTGTTCCACTGGGAAGAGCAGGAACGCCGCAACTTAGTCTCATGAATATTGATTTCGCCATCATTTCTGATGATGGATGAGAGGGTTTTGGAACAAGATGGGAGAGAATTTAAATGAAAGTTTAACAGCTGTAATACAGTTCAATCTCTGCGGCACAACACACTCTCGTGTAAATTAACCCTACAAAACAATAGGTGGGGGTTCAGTTGATGTTCCTGCTGAGGCTCTCTATGTTTTTGTGTGTTTTCTTTTGATAGTTTAGTAAATCCTGATGTTGAATATAGCGTCTTTTAAATCGGCTCCGGGAGATGATATGAGGAACGGTCCCTCCCAGATTTAGACTACCTGACCATTCTGAAAGACAAACTCCCAACGAACACCAAATATTTCAGTTTGTCCCTCCTGCTTTATAATCTCTTGTCGTTCATTAAACACGTGATCATTGTTTAACTTGCAAATGTTAACATTTTCGATCATGCAGGGATTGCATCCAGATTTCACTCCACGTTGTTCAAAACTCAGCGCTGTTTTTTTTAACCGTGGTGACCACCTCACGCCTCTGATTCCTCTCTCATTCAACGCTTCCTGGTTGAACTTCTGAGTCTTGGAGGAAGAGAATCAGCCGCTGTACCTTCCAGCTCTCATGTCTCGAAGCAGCACGAACTGGAACATGATGACAGGCGTCTCGTTACTGCTCTTTGGTGAGTCGTGAAGCAAACCTGTATTGGCACTGCTGGGTTTCTGGTCTGTGTGGTGGCTAAGTGGGTAACTAGCACAGCGAGAGAGGGACTGAGGCCCAAGGTGTCCGATCCCTGTTAGCTGAGTGAATTAAAGCAACGACTGGTCTGGTTTGCATTGTATCAGGATTGTTTATCGGAGCAGAAAGTGACTATGTTGAATTTTCCGTGAGGAACGGTATAGGAGAAAATCTGCTTTTACTTTTGCGGAGGTGTGAGCGATTTAGATCAGGCCAGAGAGCAGAGATAGTGTCTGCTACCGACAGTCACCTCCTGGCACCGTTTCAAAGCGTAAATAAGTGGATGTCCACTGAGGATTCTGACAGCGTCCTGTTTTGCACCTTCTGTAATCAGCCTGTTTCAATGGAAAACAGCGGCCGAGCTTAGACACCAAACATGTCCTTACCAGCGAAGGACAAGGCGGAGAGGCCCTTGCCCTAGAACTGTGGTCAAAGGCAAGTCACCACTTTCAGTTAAGGGAAAGGGCGAGATGGAGAAATCAAACACTAACGCTGCTGTTTGTGTCTGATTGTTTCTGGTCACGAGTTCAACTGGTTAACTTGGAGGATCCCAAGAGGCCTTGAATTGAATTGAACACTGTCCAGCCCGCCATTGGAAAAAAAAACAAGTGATTGTTACCAGCGATGAAATGATTCAGTGAAGTTGGGAGACTTCAGAATCTTTTTTCTTCTCTGCTTTTCCTTATTTTTAAATACAGCGAAGGTAAGGGGGGAGGGGGGGTACCTGAGAGATGCATTCAAAATGTTATTGTTATTTCACAGAGAGCACAGGGAGAACCTATTTCATTTCGTAAATTGATCTGTGATTATCGATGAAAGAGCTATAATAACTGGGTGAGGGGAACTTACTCAATTGAGGGTCGAAGTGATCAGTAATGGTATACATTCAAGAATGGTGGAAGCAGAATCGATCAGAACTTTGAGAAAATATTTGAATAGAACTGAATAGTATCAGATATGAAGCTGGGATATGTGGAGAAATTTGGACAGCTTTTCACAGAACCTTGAAAAGCAGGTTGGGTGAATGGCCTCCAACTGTGTTGTCAGATGCCAAAATCCCCTGCTATATATTAAAATAAGATTGAAGGATCAACATTCACTTTTTGCTGTATGAGAGATCTCCAAAAAGGGGACATACTGACATTGGTCCCAATTCCCCCGGAGTGACTGACGGGAAACTCAAGTGATATACACTCCATTATCCTTCCTCCCTCTTAAGCTGCTTGGATGCGTGCATGCACAGTTGGAGGGTGAATACCTATCTCTGTCATCTCTGCTCATCTCAGGTGAAGCAACTCTCTCAGTGTCTGAACTCAACTATGAGCACCTATTGCTGTGTGTTTTTGGAGGGTGGCCATGGAGTATATCTCATGTCAGGAATGTATATATAGAAGAGACATAGAGAGACAAGTGGGAGGAGGCGCGTTGTACAAGTCCATGAATATTTAGTAAATGTTTTATGGTCATTTTGTGAGCACAAAAAGCCCCGCCCCCCCGCCCCCCACACCCCCCCCCCCCCCAACCCCCCCCCCCCCCCCCCCCCCCCACCCCCCGCCATCTGCACCCCAAATGGATATTATGTCCAACCTTCCTTAAACCTGCACTTCTCCAAGTTATAAATGCTGACTTCGGATATACCGAATGTGTTACTGTTCCTTCAGTGCTGACAATTTTCCATACTTTTCATTCCTTTTCAATGTCGACACTGAATTTGAGGTTTATTGTGATACCTGTGATTTACTGTGTGCAAAGTGTCTGGACACCTCACCATTTCTAGAATCTATCATTAGATTATTTCCAATTTGAAGGTTTCTGTGCCAGTAGTACAATTTCAGAAGTACATCCCTGCTTTTGTTAGCTTCATCTGTCTAGGTGTTGCTTGAAAAAGGGTTATTATTCTATGCTGTGAACACAAATAAAGCGGGAGCATGATTCAGGCTAAGATAAGTTGTCAGAACTTGTATTCACTTCACTTCCCCGTTTAGTCTTCTGGGGTGCAGCATGTCACTGAGATATGGATCTGCAATGTGAAAGGACACTAATGTCCAGTAAACGGTGTTCCAGCTGCCTCTTGGACTGAAAGCTTACCTTTCAATCTGCTGATATCCTGTCCTCCTTTCGCGAAACTAAAATGTGCTGTGTTTGTATCCTCCATTGTCCATTCACTGTCAGGCGAATTGTTTCTCCTTCTTTGTAGTTTAGGAGCCATGAGAGAGAATATTAAATGTTTCAATTGATGCTAAATGTCTGGGAACCACAATTTTCCTTGCATGGGATGCAATTCTATTGTGATTGGTCTAGGAATTGTGGCCTAATAGTAATTAACTGGTGTGTGTTTCGATGAAAGCATAGCAGGAAGGTTCTTACAGTATATTTTAATTCAATCCTTTTTATGCACGTCCACGGTTCTCATGCACTGTTCTTCTCAGTTGCACGATTTCCATCAAAAGGAAATGCTGGCGTGGCCAATCAGCTCAGAGCTCCGGAGCCACTGATGGAAGTGAAATTTGGTGACACAGCCCCTTAATGTCAGCTACACACAGGGGGCGAGCATGCGCGATAGGAGGGTTAAGTTCTGCCACTGTCACCACTGCCCTCAGGTCAAGCAACCCACAGTGTGTCTGGGGACACAAATGAACAGATAACCAGAAGAGTAGTTTGTGAAGGCTTTGCTTTCAGCGTCTCCCGAAGATGAGACCAAACTGTTTGGTAGGATATTTTCACACAGTTAGGGAACATTCTCATGAATTTATTTTGAGAGATCCGTTTGTTCCTGAGTACTCAGTGCCAGTTACTCAGTTCCTCTTTCTTTGCACTGAAGCTGCAATGGTTCAAACCGTTATCATCTGCTATGATGCCAAGTGCTATTAACAACCCTGAAGACACTGATCATTTTTAGCATGTTTGTTGATTTTTCTATTCCTTTCTCATTCGTCATCAAATTCCAGGCACTTTGTGATATTGTGCGACGTGCGTAGGTTGTTTGCGCATCTCTAGCGGACAATTCCGTCAGCCTTCAGGTCTTGTGCTATGCATCAGCTCCACTTCCTCTTTCACCTAGTTAGGAATGAGTACAACACTGAGATATGTATCTGGATAGTGAGCGGAGACTAAGGTCCTTCAATAAATACAGGGCTTCAGCTTTCTCCTGCACTCAGAATGTATCTCTCAATCTCCATCTTAAACAACCCAAATTGACACCGTCAACACCTCTATCCGTTCCATATTGGAACTCCAGTACTTGCAGTGGACATTATGTTTAGAGATCTCTAAAGAAGTTCAATATTTGAACACTTACTTCACCCAGCTGATTCCACGTGTCTTTAAGTAAAGGATGAACTCAATCACAAAATGGATGTTTATTTAACTTTTTTTTAAACTACACGACTTTTGTAAATAATGCCTAAGCGTCAATAATTGGATTGCTCTTTCAAAGAGACGGTCCGGACGTGGTTTGTCTGAATTTCAAATGGGCATAAAAGCAGGAGGAGAGCATTCAATTCCTGGAGCCTGCTCTGCGTTTCAATTAGATTATGGTTGATTCCCTACCTCACTGCCATTTTCATGCACTGTCCTGATAACCCTTGATATTATCTGAATCAGTGAACCTATCGATATCTGCCTTGAAGATGCTCAGTGAATGAGCCTCCACAGCCCTCTGGGGTACAGGGTTCCAGAGAGCAACCTTCCCGCTGGCTGAAAATATTCCTCCATATATAATTGCAAAATAGCAGCCCAACCCCGCCCCCTAACTCTGAGATGGAGTCTCCTTTTTTCCTCCTTACATCCATCTGAAAGACCCATGAGGATGCTGTTTGTTTGAAAGAGGCCACCTCTTATCCTTGGGAACTATCGAGAACAAAAGCCCAGTGTCCTCAATGGCTCCTCAGAGGACACCGCCTTCTTTCCAGAGATCACTCTCATGAACCTGCACGGCACCCTCTCTTCCCCAAGTATCTCCTTGCTCAGATAAGAAGGTGACATCTGTACATAATGCTCCAGATTTGGCCTAACCATGGTTCTAAATAAATGCAGCAACACATTTTATTTTCTTAAATACTGTGCAAATGTAATCTTGAAATTGAGGCCAACATGTCATTTTATTTCCTAATTGTTTGCCATATCCACACATTAACTTTCAGTGACATATGGACAGGGACACCCAAGTCCCCTGACTTCCCAGCTCTCATTATTAACGATACACTCTGCCTTTCTGTTTTTCCTAACAAAGTGGATTCCACTTTTCCACATTACCTTTGATTTCTCTCATTCATGCCCTCTCAGCTAGCCTGTCGACATCCCTTTTAAAGCTTCTGCATCCGCCTCAGAACCATGTTCGGATATACCTCTGTGTCAACAGAAAATTTGGAAATATTATCTTTACCACATTTTTTGAGAATGTAACTAGTAGAGATGGTGAGGGAAAACCAGTGGATGTATTTTATTTGTTCGTTCAGAAGGGTTTCTAAAAAGTCCCACGTAAGAGATTGTCATGTAAAATTAAAACGCATGGGATTGGGGGTAGTGTTTGGAGGTGCATAGAAAACTGGTTGTCAGATAGGAAACAAATAGTAGCAGTAAATGGATCTTTTCCGAATGACAGGCAATGACTAGTGGGGTACCGCAGGGGTCATACTGGGACCCCAGTTATTCACAATATATATTAGTAATTTAGATGAGGGAACTAAATGTAATAGGTCCAAATTTGCTGATGACACAAAGCTGGGTGGGAGGGTGAGCTGTGAGGAGGATGCAGAGATGATTCAGTGTGATTTGGACAAGCTGAGTGAGTGGGAAAATGCATTGCAGATGGAGTATAATGTAGATAACTGTGAGGTTATCCACTTTGGTAGCAAAAACAGGAAAACGGATTAATATTTCAATGGTGTTAGATTGAGAGCGGTGAATGTGCAACGAGACCTTGCTGTCCATGTACACCAGTCGCTGAAAGTAAGCATGCAGGTGCAGCAGGCAGTAAAGAAGGGGGTGCAGCGAAGGGTTACACAACTAATTCCTGGGATGGTGGGACTGAGATATGTGGAGATATTGAGTCGATTAGGTTTATATTCGCTGGAGTTCAGAAGAATAAGAGGGTTCTCATAGAAACCTATAAAATTCTAACAGGACTAGACAGGGTAAACTCAGCAAGGATCTTCCCGATGGTGGGGGAGTCTATAACCAGAGGTCACAGACTGAGGATATGGGGTAGACCATTTAGGACTGAAATGAGGAGAAATTTCTTCACCCAAAGAGTGGTGAGCCTGTGGAATTCGCTACCACAGAAAGCAGTTGAGACCAAAACATTATATGTTTCCAAGAGGGAGTTAGATCTATCTCTTTGAGTGAAATGGAGCAAACGGTATGGGGAGGAAGGGGGAGCAGACGATTGAGTTGGATGATCAGCTATGATCATAAAGAAAGGTGGAGCAGGCTCGAAGGGCCTACTCCCCCTCCTAGATTCTATGTTTCTATCACCCAAATCTTTGATGTAGGTGGTGAACAGGTGGGTCACAATGATGCCTGAGACTGCCATTTTGTTACTTTATTAATGTTCGTTTGCTGCTCCAATCTCAATTGTCCTTGAACAGATTGCATATAAGAGTCAACTACACCATTGTGTATCTTTCGTCACATGTAGGCCAGACCATTTGAGGACTATAGGTTTCCACCCCAATGGGCATTAGTGAGCCACATGGGTTTTTATAGCAACGGTTTCAAGGTCATCATTAGGCTTATAATCCTAGATTTTTATTAGATTCAAATTTCACCATTTGCTGTGGTGGGCCTCGAACCTGGTTCCACAAAGCATTATCCTGCGTTTGATGGATTACAAGTTTACTTACAACACCACTGTCCCACTGCCCGTACTCCCCCACTAATCACTGAATGAGCAGCTGGAATGATCCATTTATTTGTATTTTCAATTTTCTATCTGAAAACGTTTCTCAATCCATGCCAGTTTATTATCCACAATGCGATTCGCACTGTTCTTTTTCCCTAATCTCTTAGGCCCGACCTTATTGAAAGCCTTCTGAAAGTTCAAATACATAATATCCACTGGTTCATCATTATCTATTCTGCTATTTACACACCTCAAAATTCTCCACAGTTTTGTCAAACATGATTTCACTTTCATTAATCCACTTTGTCTCCGCACAACACTGGGGATCAGCAGCGGGGCCTTTCATGTTAGGATCCTATCTGTGGTTGTGTTAGAGAAATTCATTAATTAAACAACTTAACGCACAGAACTGGAATGCAACAATGCATTTTTGTTTCTTACTTTCATCTATAGGCTTGGTCCTGATGTATCATTCAACCTATCAGGGGTTAAAGTTTTTATGCCCGAGATGAAGCGCCTCTGAGTTGAAACAACAAGATTTCCGTTGTAACATTTTATTGACACAGTTAGCCACAGCCTCCAGCATGCTCGGCTTCTTTGCTTTGCTCGGGTTTTTTTTCCTGTATTCTGAACATTTATTTATCCCATTCCGATCCTCAACAACTTTCCCAGTTGAGTCCCATCTCTCCTGTTAAATTAATTCCCATTCCTCACTGCCAAGCAGGGAAATATGTGCTTAAACTCCTCATATCTATTGAGAGCCATCCCAGCTTCTCCAGTCCTCAACAGCACTGAAGCCTCTCACCCCTGGTAAAATTCCCTAAACGTCCACTAAAAATTCTCTGTGCTATGGAGAACAGTCCCAACTGCTTTGGATTCTCCATGTAACTGTAGCTACGATGACTAATGCCATCCATTCAGTTGCATCTGCTGCATTCCCCAACCCCCTGCTCTCCTCTTTTACTCTCTTTGATGCTCTCCCCTCTCTGAAATCTTATGCTCAGTCTTGACGTTATAACTTCACTGTCCTCACACGCATGCCCATATTGGGGTTAGTTTTCCAGTCAAATCCACCACCTCCTTAATTGACCTCATTCTCAGTAAACAGCTGACAATCTGCACTCTCTCTCTCAGAGGATGCACCAGCTTAAATAATGACTTGCCCTGGTGTGTCTGTTCTGGTGCGGCCATGCCTTCACACAACTGCAGTGTGCCTGAAAATACCCTTCAATTAAACTTGTTTAATTTACGTGATGCTACCAAAGGTATCCAGACATTGAGGTGTTAGAAGATATTTGTTAAAACATTAAACATGTTTCAGTATTTAACTGGCTTGAATTCAGTTTTGGTGATAAATGAAAGCCTGAGCACCAGCAGCTGCTGCAGATGCTCTGATCGAGCTGATACACTTAGAATGGCGTAATGCTGTTTCAAACCGAAATGTTATCAACAATATTATCACATTACGTTTTTATTCAGTGTGTTCAAGCAAGCTCCTCACTCTCATCTATTATTATTGCTGTGATGATTAAAATTCACTTGATCAGAATTGAGGGGTTCCGAGGCTGAACTTAGAGATTTCCAATCATTATGTTTTCTCTCTCTTCACTGCGAATATCCTTTAACATTATTTTGCATTTATGGCAGAGAAGCACACCAATTGGCCCAAAAGCTCTATGCTGTTGTTAATACTCCAAAACATCTTCCTCCCACTCTGGTTTATCCAACGTTATCAGCATTTCCTCATAATGTTATTCACCCACATGTTTCCAAACAAGTTTTCCCTCAAAGATATCAATTCTCTCGGCCTCAAATACCCCATAAGGTATCATGCTCCATATTTTGTCCGCCCCTTGGGTCAACAGATTTCTCCTGAATTCCACCTTGCATATGTTGAAGTACATTCTGATATCTCGGTTTTATAGCTAGATACTGACTCTGTGCCATGGCATGGAGAACAGTGGATTTTTCCTTTGGAAATGGGGGTCTGTGGGCCACAACAGGCCGATAGCCTGGATAGTCCTAGGTGTCCTATGTGACTACCAGTGAGCTCAGTGTTGCAAAGTTATAGAAAGTGAGCATCATCAGGTGTTGTGCCACAGCTGCTGGCTATTCTATGATATATGTAATGTGCTGCGAAGTGGGCATGCGTGGAAGGAGGGTGAACTATCTTTAGGAAAGGACATCTACGGCCCTTAACTGGCCTCGCATTCATGGGAATCCAGATCCACAGCAGTGTGGTTGGCCTGTATAAATATCAACTAAATAAGGAGAATTATGGATGGGCAATAAATGCTGGCATGGTCGACGATGACCACATCCCATGAATGAATAAAGAAACATTAGAAACAGTTTAAAAGGCCTATACGCCTTTAACACCGCTATTGACAGGGGACACGTGATCAAATCAATATCTGCTTTCAATCTGTTAATGTGGTGGGGGACTGAGCGCGGAAGGGTACTTTTTTGAACGAGTGTCATCTGGTGTTTCGGAAATTACTTTGGAAAAAAACACGAAACCAATTAGGGAACATTCTGGTAAATTTATTTTGGGCTATTCTGTTAATTTTAATTCAATGCCTTTACTGACAGTGACTAAATTCCTGTTTCTTTGAACTGAAACCCCAAGACGTTGAAACCGCTCCCTTCCGTTCTCTCGCCTAAGTACTATTTTTAATAGGGGCCACTTTCAGAATGTTTGCATATTTTTTCGGTCATGTTCCCAGCGTTAGTTTGTTTTAATACACTTTGGGTTAGCTGCGGGCAGTGATTTGACAGCCTGTAAAACTAAAGGCTTGCAGTGAATAATCCAGACACCGTTTCCATTTGGAAATTTGAATTAACTCCACTACCTCATTCACTTTGTTAGAGCTGAGCACATCACTGAGATAGAGATCTGCAGGCTGGGCTGAGACGATTGACCAAGAGTGCTGCAGTCTATGTTGTGCTGGAATACACCGCTCAATTACCATACTTCACTGTTTCAATACCATGTCAGCGCCTCAATTTGTTCCACATTCGAGCTTTGACACTTCCTTCACATTATGTTCCTTGGTCTGGACACATGTAGGGATCTGCAAAGATACTCAGTGTTTGCATTCAACGGAGCTGCCCTCCTTTGACTTTCACTGAAGCCTTCATTCCATCAGTAAGATATTTTTGTGGATGTTTACTTATTTCAATTGAGTTCTGCCATTAAGACATGGGGATACATTGAGGACAGCCATTGATTTTTGATAATGTTCGTAAATGGAAACTCAATTCAACAAACATGATTATAAGAATAGAAAGCCTATTATAGAGGGCATAATTCGTCCCACCCTTTCTGTGATGCATTTTTTTATGTGCAGCAAAATGTGGTTCAATGCCCCAATTTTAATTTTGCAAGGATACAAGTTCGCCCTATTGAAATACATGCGCAGTAGTCTTTATAAAGTCCACATGAAATTATTTTGCACCACACTTTCAATGTCCCTCTTACAAAGGTAAACATTCCATGCATTTTGAATCCTTATGTAAGGTCATAAGATCATTATTCCATGAGAAATGGGAGAAGGGGTAGGCCATTCAGTCCCAAGGGCCTACTCGCCATTAAACAGGATCATGGTTAATCTAATTGTGGTATTCACTCCACTTCCTTGCCTTCCCCCATTCACCTTGAGGTAATTGTAGATCACAGCATTGAATGTATTAAATTTCTCAGCCTCCACTGCATCCTGGTGAAGATATCTCCAGTGAAAACAAATTCCTGTTTGGCGCCGTTTAACTGGGGGAATGCTTATTTGTAAACTATGCTCCCTAGCTCTCAATCCCCCCATGTGAGGAACATTCTCCTAGAATTTAGGCTGTAAAATGCACTCAGTGACTTGTATGCTTCTATAAGACCAGATCTCAGTTTTCAAAGCAGCATTGAGTGTCGGCCCAATCTACTCAGAATTCCCAACGACAATCACTTCAGCCCACGTATCAGTGAAACATGTATGAGCTGCTCCTAATGATACGTAAGGAGGCCAAAATGGCAGACAGTACTGTTGGTGTGGTCTCACCAATGCTCCATGCAAATGCGCTGGGGTTCCCATCTGTTGCATTTGTCATAAACTGACCATATTCCATTTTCTTTCAAATTTGCTTGTTGTACCTTTATTATATTTATCCTTGATTCTGGTTCAAGGGCACCCAGGTCCTTCTCTGTCAGAGCATTATGCCATCTCCCCCCATTGTAATTCATATTCTGCTAAGCAATTTTCTTTCACCATGAGGAAAAGTTAATATTTTCCCATATTATACTCCATCTGACAAATGAATTACCTGTCACTCACCTGCTTGGATCATTTGCAGACTCACAGTACATTCCTCACAACTTGCTTTCTTGCTTATCTTTGCATCCTTACAAATTGGATAAGGAATTTACTAATTTCCTTACAGACAGACAGCGCAGCCCTGCATTTTCAGCAAAGCAAAGAGCATCTACATTGGCCAAACCTTTTGCCTTCCATGTTGACTCTGCTCGGTTGTAGTATAGTATTGTTAATATCCTTCTACTACATCCTTAATGATGGATTTTCTAAAGGTCAGATGTGATGCAATTGGTCTATAGTTTCCTGTTGTATCTTGCCTTCCTCCTTTTTAGATGGTAGGTACTGCATTTGCAATTTTCCAAGCAGCTGGCAGCTTCCCAGAATCAATGGAATTTTTGATGATTTCAACCAATGTATCTATTATCACTGTTGTCCCATCCTTCAGGAGCCCAGGATTCAGGCTGTTGATTCCACCAGCCTTGTCAGCTTTTAGGTCCAGTACTGCTCTCAGTACTTTTCTCCAGTGATCGTGTTTGTTTTAGCTTCCTCCCTTTTGATTTTCTTCCATGACTTTGATGATATTTGTGTCATCTATTGCGAATGGAGATTTAAAAATACTTGTTGAAAGTATTTGCCATTACATTTTTTCCTCGTTAGTATTTCGCCAGTCTCCCCCTCAAAGGGCCTAATTCTCAATTTGGCTATTTATGTTTCCTGCTTCAGGTACTTTTTGAAGCTTTTTTTCTGCCAATTTGCAGACTGCTATATAACATGCAAATCCTCAATGCATGACATGATGTAATCTGTATGTGTTAACAGATTCAATGGTGTTGTGTGGAATTGTTGGTAAATTATTCTCATCGGAAGTATGTTACATTTAATTGCATGAATGAATGAGTGCAGTGAGATTTAGAATGTAAGTCTACAAAAAGTGTTGGTCTTTTTTCCAAGAATTAATTAATATTTTGTTTTCAACGTATGGAATAAAGATTGCCTCAATATATTTTCATTCAATCTGTTTTGACACATTTCAATCTCTCATCCAGTTGCTTTTCCAGTCAAGGATTAAATTGCTCCTTGTCTAAGAAGATTCGTTTCTGATCTGAAGCCAGGTTCCCATTGCAAACACTTGCTAGCGGTCTGCACTTCAGGCAGATACATTATCAAATGTTTTATAGATTGATATTTAATTTTCTTCCACTCTCCATTAGGTTTGTACACGAAGTTTGACCTTGGTGACAGCTAGAAAGCTACTCTTGTTACCGTGAATTGAAACACTAATCAGATCTCACTTTTTAGTAGACCCTTTGGACTGCTTGAGTTGGTCACATCCTTGGGATGGAATTAAAAATCCGTATAAAGGGCGGAGATCAATTTCCCTCAGTTGACGCATTGCAGCAGCTGCTCTTTCTGGCCTACATTTATCCTGTTTCCTTCCTTGGTTCCAATATAAAATCTGCTGTTAGTGAAGCAAGCCATTCCATAATGGTGCACAAACACAGAGGCCAAAACACCAATAGTGGCAAACACAAAGACAGTGATAGTCACACAGGCAGTGACAGACACACAGAAATAGACAGGCATAAAGACAGAGACAGATACAAAGACACAGAGAAACAGAAACAGTCACAGACACACAGACCGGGACAGAAAAAGAGATTAAGACAGGCACACAGGCAGATACAGATATAGTGACGCAGACAAATGGGCAGTAACACGGACACAGAGAGTGACAGGCAGAGGCAGAGACACATACAGTGAGTGACATAGAGATAAAGACAGTGACAGGCACACAAGCAGAGACAGTCTCACAACCAGCGACCTAAATATTGACAGGGACAGGCATGCAGACAGAGATTAGAACACAGCGAGTGTCAGACACACAGGCAGTGACAGACAAAATGACACTGAAATACATAAAGACGATGACTGAAATGCAGGCAGTGACAGATACACAGACAGAGGCAGGCACAATGACAGAGACAGACACAGACAGTGTCATATGCGCAGGCAAAGATGTGACAGAAGCACAGGCACAGGAAGGAACACAGACCCAGAAAGGCGCAGAGACAGTCTCAAAAACGCAGGCAGTGAACGAGACAATGGCAGGGACATGCACACAGACAATGGCCGTTAAACAGGCAGTGACAGACAAACAGACAGTGACAGAAACTTAGGCATACAGGCAGTGACATAAACACCATCATACAGGCAGTGACAAAAGCACAGCAGAAACAAGCCCACAGAAAGAGAGAGCCCCACACATTGAGGTGTTTACACAAGCCACTTGTCCACAGAGGAACATTCTTGACCAGGCCCTCGCTCATTCTTTCATTTTCCCTCACCTTTGTCGCTCTTTGTACCATGGGGCATTTACGGGAACAATGATGACTGAAGGGAAACGACCATTATGGATAATGGAGAGATGGAGATACCTATCCATGTTAAAACATCCGTAACATACGTCCATGTGAACAGCCCACCTCCCAGACTCTGGAATAGAATGCAAAATCGAAGGCCCTCATACCCAATACAATTTTGGACATTCTCCCTTTAAACATTTCAAAGGCCTGGAAATTCTTTCTAAATTGTTTTGCTCAGACATCGTCACAATAACTTTGCTGAGACCTAACCGGTGATTCATTTCTGTTTTTGATAATTATCGCTTTTGTTTGTTCTCTTTGTTTGTATTTTTGAATACATGGATATCCAAAAAAAAGTTATTTATTGTTTCACAGATTCATAAACTTCTTCATGTGTGCAAACTCTCTTCTCATTTTCAGATGTTAGGTATTTGGTCTACAGTTCCCTGCTTGCTTTCTTCCTACTTTCTACTAAGTAGATGTTAGATTTCCAATTTTCCAAGCAACGGGTACCTTGAAAAATCTCCTGGAATTTGGAAGATTACAAGCAGTACATCTTTCACTGTTTCTGGGACAAAATCTTGGAGCTCCCTCCCAAAGAACACTGTTGGGTGCAACTATACCATATGGACTCAGGGAGCCAACTAACCCATATCTTTTCACTGGGGCAATTAGGGATGGGTGATTAATGCTGGCCAAGCCAGCAACGCCCAGGCCCCGTAAACGAATGAAACATATATGTCGGAGCTGCCCCTTGTTTTAAAGCTACTTCTTGATTCTCTGCCATTCTTTGGCTGTGGTGTTATGCTTGCTCAAAACCTCTGCTAGTCACTTATTTCCCATTATTAATTCGCCAGCCTCCCCATCTCAGCGAACCAATGCTCACTGTGGCAGATATCTTCCTTTTTACACATTTGATCACGCTTTGTTTCTGTCTGTAAATTGACTGCGATATGCCGTTCAAATCCTCAAAAAGATCACATAATGTAACGTGTCTGCTTATTAACAACTTCTGAGCTGCTTTGTGGATGTTTAATAACTGATGTGTATTTGAAGTAGCTTGCATTAAATTGTTTAAACAGAGTGCAGGATGATTCAGTCTGTATATCCGCTCCATTGGTGGTGTTATATCGCAGAATGAATTGTTTAATATGTTCAAAGTATATAATACAAATTTGCACAATATGTTTTCATTAATTTTGTTTCAACACATGTCTGTCTCTGATCCATTGTTTCTACTGCCAAGGCTTAAATTGCTTTGTGCCTGAGATGATGTGTTTCTGTTCTAAAAACACAGGTTTCCGATGGAAACGCTTACTGCCTCTGTAATATTCAGTTCCATTTCAAAATGTTTCGCCTTTTCATAATTAATTTCCTTCACTACCCATTTAGATGATATTCGAAGTGTGATGCTTGTGACAGTCAGTAAACAGCTCTCATTATCATCAATTGAAACACTGCTCGGTGCTTATTATTTAGACGGCACCCTCTCCTTTAGTCGGCTGGATTTGGTCACATCATTGAGCTAGAGATCTGCAAATGGGCGGAGACTAACATTGCAGCAACAGCTCTTTCTGCTCAAAATTTATCATGCACCTTCCTGAGGTTTTTTTCAACTTCATAGGCTGCTGCTATTGCAGGAATTCATTTCAATATGGTGCACTCCGACAGGGGGAGAGAATTAGAGGGAGGCACAGGCGGAGACAGCCACATGCACAGAGTCAGGCACATAGACAAAGATAGTGACACAGAGTCAAATGCACCGACAGACACACATACACACAATACAAGGACAGAGACACATACAGGGACAGACACACAGGTAGAGACTGTCAAGCAGATGGGGCAAACAAGCAGACAGAGACATTAAAAAACAGACACAGACATAGATAGATGCACTCTCACAGACAAAGACAGACACACATACAAGGACAGGCACAAAGAGAGACTCACAAGCACACAGAGAGACAGACACAAAGACAGAGACAGAAACAAAGAGAGAATCATACGCAAGCAGAGATGCAGAAACATAGACACAGGCCGCGGCAGATACACAGACAGAGACAGACACAGAGAGACTCATAAGAACACACAGAGACAGACACACAGACAGAGACAGACACACATAGAAACACATACGAACAAAGAGAGACAGACACACGGGCACAGACAGAGACAGATACACAGACAGACATTTATGCAAAGATCCCTTAACCAAAGAGATTTTTTTAAAGAACCTTCGGATCCTCACGCAATGTTTATTCTCTATGAGCTCAACGATCTCATGTGGCAGCTCAACCTTGCAGGTAAATAGCAAATTATGAGAATTGAGAGGCAGGGGCGATGGCTGAATCTAGAGAATAACATCATGCTAACCCCGCGTCCTTCTCCCAGAACCAACCTGAACAGAAAAGGAATGCCAGAGGAGCCTGTCACAATATATTCCTCCAAACTCCAATCCGTATTGATAACATATCCAGATAGCGCCATGTTTCCCCAGCTCCACCACTGCTTTCTTTTCAAATCGCCCGAAATCCGGCTCATCAGCTTACCGACCCTTCTGCTAATGGATACATTTTCTCGTTATTTACACGATCAAACCCGTTTATGATTTGGAAACCTCCAGCAAGTGTCCTCATAGTCTTACCTGTTCTGTATCAGTATTTGCGTCTAAGTCTGTTGTTCATTTATTGAATTTTACGCAATAGGGAGAACGATCCCAACTTTTCCTATCTCTCCAAGTAACTGAAGTCCCATCATCCCTGGTACCAATGTGTCCAATGTCCTTTCCACCCATTAACATCTTTGACAACCTCCCTACAACTAATGCCAGAATTAGACGCATTGTCCCAGATGAGGCCTAGCCGATAATTTATATATATGTTTTTAATCACTTCCTCTCTTTTGTACTTTGATGCATTGATGTTCAGAACAAAAATTCCTGCAGGCTTTTTTTGCCCCATATTTTCAACGTTTAGGTACGAACATACAAACAAGGAGCAGGAATAGGCCGTTCGGCCCCTCCAGCCTGCTCCGCCATTTAATAAAATCATAGCTGATCTGATAGTTACCTCAGCTACATCCCTCCTGCTTCGATACCCTATCACACACTTGCTTACCAAGAACCTATTCACTTCTGCCTCAACAATATTCAAACGCTCAGCTTTCACCGCCTTTTCAGGAAGAGAGTTCCAAAGGCTCACGACCGTCTGAGAGAAGGGAACATAAACGCCTTATTTTCCTTTATAATGGGCAATCGCATATTTTGTACCAGAGATTCCTCGTTCCAGATTATCTCTCAAAAGGAAACAACCTCTCTACATCCACCTTGTCATGTTCCACTTGGATCTTCTATCTCCCAATCAATCCGCCTCTTATTCTTCTAAGCACCTACAAATACAGGCCTAGCCTGTTCAAACTTTCCTCACAAGACAACCCACCCATTCCTGGTATTAGTCTGGTAAAACCTCTCTGAACTGATTCTAATTTGTTTCCTCCATCTTGAAATATTGGTGTATGTGAACTCTCTTCCTGCACACTTTGGAAAATTTTACTATTGTCTTCAGGTTGGCTTTTCTCCTGTGTCCCCTCTAAATGCATCACCTCACACTTCTCTTCATGAAATATCATCTTCATTTCCTAAGGCTGCCAATCTCCACCTGAGGTCTGCTTCTATGCTCCACACTCTTT
The DNA here is from genome assembly GCF_017639515.1 of Carcharodon carcharias. Lineage (NCBI taxonomy): Eukaryota > Metazoa > Chordata > Chondrichthyes > Lamniformes > Lamnidae > Carcharodon > Carcharodon carcharias. The sequence continues at coordinate 1,012,082 of NC_054505.1, read as the reverse complement.
CTAAAGTTTCGATTCATCACAATTTTCAGGAGTGGCAAAAGGTGTCAGGTTCAGCCGCGTAAATACAGATCAGGAAACTGAATAAGATATAGGAAAATGAATTGGTCATTTATGACTGCAAGACTCTGACGCCATTAAATCAGGCACTGTGATTCAACGACGTTAAAAGTGGTGACGCAGTGGTTTTCTCACGGGACAAGCAATCCCAGCTCATTCTCTGGGGATGCTGGTTCGAATGCCAAAGCAGGTGGTGAAATTGCAATTCAATAAAACATTTGAAATGACTCTGAAACCACCCTCGATTCTTGTAAAACTCCAATTAGGGAAGGGACGCTTGCCTGTTCTGACATACCACCAGTCGCCCACCAGCGTGGTTGTTTAGTAAACCTATTCAAGAACAATTGGATAGTAAATATTAACCGAGTCGGTGATGACCTCAGCCTGTGAATGAAAGTTTAAAACAAAGCAAATCTAAATGCCAGTCTCTGATCGATATCAAATGCTGCCCTTAATTCGTAAACAAGTGAAACAGTTATCTCGCCTTTGGCAGACGATAGCTCCAACCTTATACCTCCCTAGTTTCCTTGGTTCACTCTTGAAGGGTCCAGTTCGAACGTCATGCCCGTGCCTCCCAGTCCGACACTGCAGTTATGTGAGGGGAGTGGGAACGCTGAGCTTTTTCTAATGAGATAAGTTAAAAACAAGTGCAAGAGGGGATTTGATGGAGATGCTGAAAGTCAGGGTGGATGTTGATGGTTTGCAGAAGGAGAAAATGATTTCAGTGTTGGAACAGTTGGTAACTTGAGGACACATAATAGAACATCATTGGCAAAAGAACCAAAGGGGACAAGGTGGGACAAATGTCTACAGAAACAGCGTGTTGTTGTGATCTGGAATGCACCACCTAAAACGGAATTATGAACATTTGAAATAGAATTAGATAACTACCTGCACGGAGAACAGAATACATGGGAAATGCAGGGAGTAGGATTAATTGTAAAGTACCACAACGAGCTGACAAATGTACAATGGGAGGAAGGTCCTTCTCTGTACTGTATTGTATCATTCTCTGATTCTAGTGTACAAGGGGAGGTGCTGGTTTTCATTTTATCAATTCATCTTCTCTCTTTTCAGTGTTTTTTGCGATTCGACGCAGCGTGTCTCAAGGTAAGTGCTGACATTTCTCTCTAAAATCTTCACATTGAAAAATGAATTCCCGTCTTTTTAAATCAGTCCTTTTGCTTTTTTTGAAATGAATTTTATTGCTGTAACCCATCGTGTTGTAACACTGATAGCTGCAATGCAGCATGCATTATACCAGTTGTTCGTGTGATGATGCTATTAGAAACGCCCTTTGTTAATACTTTATCCCATTTAATTCCTGTGCCGAAGATGACGAGGCAGCAATCCAGCATTCAAGATAGTCACTGACCAATGTTCTACTGAACTTTTAAATTGCTTGGATTTCCCATTCCAAGCCCTGACATTGGTTATCAGGACGAAGGAGGCTTTTATGCCTGTTCTGCCTTAACTGCCAGCGTGACTGGCCTATCTGTTCTCTCATTCTACACATCCGGTTTACATTATGTTTAACAAACTAAACTAGCCAACAAACTGTCAATTTACCTAGACTCTGGAGTTATTCTGCAGAAGCACATTAAAGCTACGCCTGGTCTCAGTATTTGCTTGTCAACAGCGATATTGGAAGGATTAGTATTAATTCCGAATTTAGCTCCCCTCGTTCTGGACTTGGAAACCAGTGGAAATAGATTCTCCATGTTGTTTACGAAACACTTTATTTACTTCGAACTCCAAAATTTCGTCCATTTGCATTCAACACTCAGCAATGTGCAGTCTGTTGACATAATTCACACCATTTATCCAATCCTCATCCGATACACTGACCGGTTGCTGTAAGTGTCGCCATTAATCACAGAATAAGAAAATGCAATACCGCAGGCAGAGACCACTCGGCCCATCCTTCGTCTGGAAGCCCTTTGAAAGAGCTATCAAATTTTTATTCAATTTGTTCACGAGATTCGGCAGTAAATGGCAATCGTTGATTTTAATTGCCTCTGCCTAGTTCCCTTTCACTCCCAAACATTTATCCACAATGTCTGTCCAAACAGACCTTCGCAATGTTTATCCAGTTCCCTTGGAAAGCTTTCTGTTGAGTCTGCTTTCATCTTAAGTAGTTCCCATCATAGTTGTCCTTCTGAAGCTGGTGATGAGCCACCTCCTTGACCATCTATCATCTATCTGGTGCATGGAGGCACACACTCACACGAACCGCCCACGCACGCGCACACACACGCACGCAGTGCACAGGCACACAAACTCACACACATACACATAATCACTCAGGCATGCACACAAACACACATACATACAGCAAAACATTCAGAATTAGACATATCAGAAAGAGCCTGCAATTCTGTTGCAATATTGAAAAAGAACGAATTTTAGAAATGCGCTTTGAAATATATCGTTTATTTCTTAAATATAATCAACACCCCCAACTCACCCTTTATCGAATCTCATTCGCTGATGAAAACATATCATTCGGTGTGGATCAATTGAATTTCTGCCACCAACAATTACTGTTCATTTTATTCGCGTGATTAATTTTTAATTTTCTGGTCCATTGTTTGTTATGTGTATCGCAGAGCCGCTAAGAAAACCAGTGATAACACTTGATCAATCGACAGGCGTGTATGTAATAGGAGAGACGGTTACCATGACCTGCACTGTGACGGGTGATGATAGGGATAAAACCTTCTATTTTTACAAAGATGGTGTACGGCAGTACTCTAGGCGAAATGATACACGTGACAATACCCGAACATTCCCGGTCACTGATAAAAGAGGCGAAGGGCGATACCAATGTCAATACCAAATTTCCATCGGGGGTCCGGATTCAACATCCCCAAAGAGCGAGGCTGTGAACGTGACTACCACAGGTGAGTGACAGGGAACAGAAGTTGTTAATATGTCTTTTCACCGGGCTTGGCTTATTCACAATCTCAGATCTCTGCATCAAAATTAAACGATCAGTGTTCAGGTAGAGAAATGTTTGCGAAAACCATTGACTTTATTGCTCAAGTCCTGACACTTTCCCTGAAAGAATATGGCCTGAATTCATCCGCTGGGCATCAGTTGCCACTGCAAGTATTGGGATGGGATGGGGAGGGAAGCAGGGGGAGGGGGCAGTTAGCATCTGGAGGAATCTTTCATTGGAGGGGAAAGGGTCCATTGTTGTGTGATGTCATGGTCAACTTCGGTATTGGGTTATGCTCTTTCTGACATCATACTGAGCCCGATTGTCCAACCCCGGCCACGGAGGCAGCCACACAATAGAAAAAATCCCATCACAATACCCACATGTGGTGGGGCAAGGTACACCGTCCAATCCATTCACTGTGTTCAATTCACTCCCCACATTGATGCTACACTACCTGCATTGGTTAACGACCAGCCCCATTCCAGGCTAGAAATCTATTACCCAGTCAGACACTGCCCCTTGCGCCAGTATTGAGGAAGTGCTGCACTTCGGATGTAGTTTTGTTTTCTTTCGGATCTGAGCTTCATAACCCAGGCCCACGCTCTCCTTGTGCCAGTTCTGAGGGAGTGCTCCACTGTCGAATTTGGATGCATATATTCCTTGACTTGAGCTCCATAATCCAGGCTGACAATCCGCTGGTGTAACCCTGAAGATTTGCTGCACTTACAAAGGTAGATGTTTATAATCTACGGTTTGAGATCCATTCCCTATGCTGAATCTGCACCTGGTGCCAGTACTGTGGGAGTGCTGAGCTTCGGGGGAAGATAAATGCTCCAAAGGACGTTAACTCTAGGATCCAAGTTCGCTAAAACATTAAGAGTAAAGTGGGAGAGTTGCAATGTCAGAAGTATCATGTTTCCAGTGAGTCAATAAAAAACGCCTAGAGTACCGCTTCTCAGTTGCGCGGTCCCTCTTGCCCTCACAGAACATCAGTAGTAAGTCCCGCCCTTTCTCCTCTGTCCCAACATGATCCCATCGGAACACATCACTCAATATGTGCACATTATACGGTTACTGTCTCATTATTGTTTATGTGCAAAGGTAATCAGTCTTTGTACTCTTATCAAATTATCACATAGGACAACATTGAAACATTCACTGTGCCCAGTAGAAAACAAGGAGGGGGTAACATAGTAAATAGAGCCCCTTTGTCAAGGTAAGGGAGTTAGAATCTCAGATAAGTGGATCGCTGAATGTCACTATAGGAGCTGAGTGAAGAGGGACAGCGAATATTAATATGTCTATTGAATCACTTCTGGTGTATTAAAATAAAAACCCTTGTTTCACGTTTTCTAACACTGAGAGAATTTGTGTTCATCTCTTGCCCATTCGTGACGCAACACAGTGACCAATTGCTGAATATGTTACCATTAACCACAGAATCAGAAAATGCAGCAGCAGAGACAGGAACTTCTCAGCCCCTCCTGCCTGTGGCGGTACTTTGACGGTGGTGACGTGCCGCATCTTTGGACGTCTGTTATCCATCTGGTGCACACATATATACACACAAACACACAAACAGACACACACACCTGCGAACAGATAAACGCACAAACACAGTAACGCAAACGCACAAACACACAGATGTACACAGACACACATACAGGCACACATACACACACACATACAGACAATCGGAAGTAGATATATACACTGTAGGATTTGAGATCCATAATCCACGCTGACACTCATCACCGCACCCCCCCCCCCCCGCCCCCCCACCACCCCACCGTGTCAGTACTGCGGGAGAGCTGGAGAGCTGCAATGTCGGGTGTCGACGAATTTACTCTTGGACTTGAGCTCCAAAATATGATCCCGCCGGTACCAGCTCTGAGGCAGTGTTGCACTGTCGGAAGCAGATGTACATACTCTCAGAACTGAGCTCCATAATCCAGGCCGACACTCGTCCCCATTGTTAGAACTGAGGGAGCGCTGCATTGTCGGAGGTTGAGTAATCTACTTTCGGTTTTGAGATCCATAATGCAGGCCGACACTCGGCCCCATTGTTAGAACTGAGGGAGCGCTGCATTGTCGGAGGTTGAGAAATCTACTATCGGATTGGATTTCCATAATCCAGGCGGACATTCCCCGTGGTGCCAGTGCTGAGGCAGATATATATACTCTAGTATTAGAGCACCGCAATCTTGGTCAAAACCGCACCCTCCCCTACCACCATCCCTCCCATCCTCATCAAAAAACCCTATAATTGAAATTCGAATGATGACAACGAAACGACTGTGGCAAAAAAGCCACTTGGTCCCTGAATGTCTTTGAGGAAAAGGAATCTTTGGTTCTAACCTGCTCTGGCCAACATAAGACTCCAAAACAACAGCAACGTTGACTCTGACTTGGCCAGGAAAGCCAGTCAGTTCTGGCCGAGCCAGCGATGCCCACCTCACATGAGCGAACAAAAAAAAAACTAGATTTTTGTTTCTACATGAACTATTATTCTCCAAACAATACTAGTCCCACCCGAAAGTCTCAGAACAACAGCAACTTGTATTTATATAGCGCCTTTAAACGGTAAAACGTACCAATTACCCGAAAAGCATGATCAAATGAATTTTGACATCGAGAAGTGGATGGACATTTTAGAACAGATGAATAAAACTGTCGCTGACTAAGTATTTTTTAATAAGCGTCTCCAAGGGGAAGAAGGAAATGCAGAGATATTTAGGCACCAATTTCGAGAGCTTTGGCCCAGGAGGCTGAAGGCGCCAGTTGTGGAGCGATGGTAAGCGGGGCTGCTCAAGGGGCCAGAACTATCCGATTGTCGAGATCTCAGAGGGATTTCTCAGAGGGTTTCAGGAGTTGGAGAATGGTACACAGATAGACAGTGGCCGAGGGCCGTGGAGGGGTTCGAAAATAAGCATCAGGTTGTTCAATCCCAGCCGTTGCTTAATGGCGTATGTGGAGGAGGGGGCGACGTATTGCAGTGAGAATAGGAATCATGGAAGAACGGAACTTTGTGTGAATTAGTTATTTGGTTAGCATCATTTTTATGCAGGGTGCCAGATGTGAGGTCCAAAGGGAGAGACTTGTAATGCACATAGCTGCAGACAGCAAAGACAGCGAGACCGAGATAGGGCTGGAGTCAGCTGGAGTCACGGAGTGCACATAGGCGTACTTAAAGATGGTGCAGATGTAGAGTCGAAAGACTAACACGGGGTCACTAATGATACTAAGATTGTGTGCTGTCCCTGACAGCCCCAGGCAGATGACGCTGAGCAGTCTAGAGTTCGTGCCCAGGGTGTGGAGGGAGCACGTTGGCTTGCGAAGTCACGAAGGCAGATAATATGATTATGAACACCATCACCGCAAGTTATCCCTCCTTGTCTCACGCAACCCCAACATGCAAGTATATCGGCGTTCCCTCAATCAAAGCTCGGTCAAATCCCACTTCCTGCTTCCGCTCAGCATTTAGGGTTTAGCTACACATCACGGACTGCATCACCCCATGGACACTAACCATCAGATTCTCAAAGGCAGTTAGGGACGTGCAACAAATATCAGCCTGGCCAGAGGCACTCACGGCCGGGATGATTGCATAATACCTCCGGTTCTCCAAAGCAACTCCAATGTTTGAAATGTGAATTCGCGTATCTTTTTGGAGTTTTCACTATCCTAATGGTATTCTAACCTCGGGAAAATTAGCAGAAATCTTCAATTCAAATGAAACATTCTCCTTGGTTTACTAGTATCCCAGGGTATAAACTCAGATCCAACATCTCACATTGTGAAGAGAATCCAAACTGAATTATTTTATTTGGCTCTGCTTATTGATTTGTTGCAATACAGAACTGGCAACTCTTTATTTATATGGCATTAGCGCTCCTTATATATGAAATTAGAATTACTGAAATCCAGTAAATAAATTCAACTATGCCATTGATTCTTAAAGCTCAATGGTATTGACTTCCAAATTCCAGGACGGCAATCCGGTGGTAGCACTACTCAAGGAGCGCTGCACTTTCGGAGGGACACGTAAATACTTGAGCACTTGAGCTCCATAGGTCAAGCCGTCATTCCCCCTAGTACCAGCACTGAGGGAGTGCTGCACTGTCGGATGTAGATGTATATACCCACGGACTTAACCTCCATAATCCAGGTCGAAACTCCCCTCCGAGCCAGTACTGAGGGAGTGCTGAACTGATGTTGCTATATTAACTCCCCAGCCAATGACACTTTAAACATGTTTTGCAATCAGCCACTCATCCTTGTTTGCGTGATTTGCTCTGCGTAATTTATCCTCGTTCCTTCCTGTATTACAGCTGTCACGACATATCAATATCAGCTCCTTGACTGTCGAGCTGTTTGGGACGTCCTGAACTCTTGAGCGGCGATTTGGAATGTAATGTGTTGTCTTCCTTTTGTTGCATTCAGATCCCGAACTCTCCATGTGTGGAACCTGATTCCGGGATGGAAAACCTTCTCTTTGCACATATCACTGGTTATTGAGTTCCCAAATGTACTGATGTACATTAGGTTCACATGGCCCATTTGTAATTGTTCTCTTGATTTATTCCACCACAGCTCCACCCATAAAACATTTAACCAACCCACTGGCATGTATTTATCCGGAGCGATGGCGACAATCACTTGCACTGTGACTGAAGATAAGCGCGATAAAGTCTTCGAGTTTTACCGGAATAATGAACTGCTCCACTTTCCTAAAACTTCCACGCATATATAAGGAGCGCCAATACCTTATAAATAAAGAGTTGCCAGTTCTGTATTGCAGCAAATCAATAAGCAGAGCCAAATAAAATAATTCAGTTTGGATTCTCTTCACAATGTGAGATGTTGGATCTGAGTTTATACCCTGGGATACTAGTGAACCAAAGAGAATGTTTTATTTGAATTGAAGGTTTCTGCTAATTTTCCCGAGGTTAGAATAAGATTAGGACAGTGAAAATCTCCAAAAAGATACGCGGATTCACATTTCAAACATTAGAGTTTTGTTTCACTTTCCACTGGGGCTATATACCGAGGAGGGCAGTACAGGTGCCGATATAGAACATCCATCAACAGTCGCTTACTTGGTTCCCCAGTGAGCGAAGCTGTGACCGTGACTATAGCAGGTGAGTGATGCCAAGAGATCATGTTCATATATCTGTTCCCGCTGCTACTTCCACAGATCGAAATTTTACACCGTGTAACAAAATCAAACGTTGAAAAATAGGAGAGAAGGACAACGGAACACTGGTCTGGTGGCCTGATAAGTAGTGTCACTCTTTCTGAACCAAAAGCTTCCGGTTTGAATCCCACTCCAGCAGGCAGCTTGTGCGCCTGCAGATCCTTCCAACACCCCTCTACCTGTGACAGGTGGGGAGTGAAGCAGAGGCTCCTGGTCAGGTATGATGTCGAGTGCCGTTCTTCTGGCTACGGGACAACCATACGTTCCACGAAAATCAAGCTAAGGAAAACAGATATAAGCAGATCAAACTCAGGTGTTTCTGTGCATGGGAAGCTTTCTAATTCTAATTGACCTCTTACTGGGTCCCTCAAAGCCTAGTTTGGGTGAGGGGGACAGTCAGCAGCAGAAAGTACTCTGACACTGTGTAGAGGGATTGAGTAACGTCCGGTGACTTCGTAGCCTATCTCGGGATGGAATTAAGCCATTTTCTGACGTCACAGCGGCCCTGAGTGTGGGACGCCCACCATTTCAGAAATCACATCATTTCCCAATCCCGCCGCAGCCTCCGAGCTGGACGCTGAATCCTCTAATCATGGGGTCTCGTGGCATGTTACTCCCCACGAGGACTTCATTTCGGTTGGCCCATCACCATTAACCATTCCAACTTAGATTGTTCACACTCCCATCTGTGTCAGAAGGACAGCCATTCAACCCAACTCCTGCAATCTCGGCATCCATAATCCAGGCCGACACTCCTCTCTGTGTCCATCCCTAAGTGCCTCTAAGAACCTGACTACGGCAGCCTTCTTAAACCTTTGCACCTCTGGTGTATCGGAAGAGAGTTCCAAGGAATTTGATCCATCTTTCGGATTAAACATTAAAAATAAAACGCCAACTTTCTGCATATCATTTACACATATATTATCTGTGGGCCAAAGTTTCGACGGAATGTTAGTGGGTAATTCACCCCAAAGCCCTGCAGCCAAATATATACCCTTGTAACAACATCACTGAAACAAAAAAAAAACAAATGGTCCTGGCAAAGCAGGATGGTACATTGCAGGAGGAGTGGGTCATTCAGCCAGTCTAGCCTATTCCTCCATTTAATTACATCATGGATGATAATCTACTTGAACGCCCTTTTCCCACCCAGCCCCCATAGCATTTGATGGTATTATTATCCATAAATCTAATCCTCTGTCACACCCTCATTGGTGTTTCTTATAAATTGCTGTGTATATTTTTTCTGCAAAGGTTTGCACATTACAGCTGTGCCTACACTTCCTTAGCTGTTTGTGATGCTGTCAGTTTCTGAAATACGCCTTGAAATGATTTTTTTTTCATTATTTTGGAATCAAGCCCCGAGCTCTACCTTTCTGGAATCTCAGATCCGGATCTAAACAGTTTCTTTCCATACAGATAAACTAAAGTTGCTTTTACCAACACTGACAGTACATAAGATTCTCTACCCATTTAAAATTGTTCTTCACATTTAATTTACCACAGATCGGCTAGAAAAGCCACGGATAAATCTTAATAAAAGGAATGGGGTGTATGTAATAGGAGAGACGGTCACCATTACATGCACTGTGATTGGAGATGTTCGGAAGAAAACCTTCTATTTTTATAAAGATGAAGAACTGCAGGTCTCCCGGCAAATTGTCACAAAAGTGAATATTGGAACAGTCCAGGTTACTGGTAGAAGTAGCGAAGGGCGATACCGATGTCAGTATGAAATTGTGATGGAAGGTCGGCATCTAATATCGACAAAGAGTGAGGCTGTGACCGTGATTACCACAGGTGAGTGACAGGGAACAGTGATTGTAAATATGCCCACTCGCCAGGCTTGGCATCTTGACAAATCCAGCTCCCATCCTCAAAATGAAATGGTCAGTGTTCGGGGATAAGAGAATATGTGAAAACCATGAACTTCATTGTTCAAGTCCTGGCAAATTCCCTGAAAGAATGGGCGTTGAATGCACCCTCTGCGCAGCAACTATCACTGCAAGTGTTGAGGTGGGAAGGGGAGGAAAGCAGGAGGAGGGTGTGAGGTGGCCGTCAGCAGCTGAAGGATTGTGTCACTGAAAAATGACTTTCCATTGTTCAGTGAGATCGTGCAATACCTTGGGATTGGATTCAGCTCTTTCATCATACTGGGCCCGAGTGTCCATCCCGACCATTGAGGCGGTCGCAAAATAGAGAAACAACATCACAAAACCCACATGCGGTGGGGCATGATGTACTGTCCAATTTTTTCAGCGTTTGCCTTTCATTCTCCACATTGATACTTGCTCGAGGTTTTATTATCTTGATGTACATCAACAGGTGTCCAATCACCACAAATACCAAAACATTAATATTCCCGAATGCCAGTGCAAGTCACATCGGGCAATACCAGTTTCAGTAGAGAATTACAGCCCTGAGCAGGCAGTTACATTCCAAACAGAGCCGGGCTGTCATGGTGAAAATAGTAGGTTGAGATACAGGGTCAGATATTTAAAAATGTCTATTTACGAACTTGTTATTTTCAAATAATCGAGGTTGTTTTCACTGTAACAAAATGAATCAATTTAAATAGGCGGCAGCACGGAGGGCGCGCGGCTTGTGGGCTGGGGGTTCAGTTGATCTCAGTGTTCATTCCACAATTGTGGACGATTGGGTATAGTTTCATCTGCTGTACATGGACTGTGATTGTAGGGGCTGGGTTGGGCAGGAGGGGACAGTCAGCAGCTGAAGTGTTCTGAAACAAGTGGAAACTGGTGCCCATTGGGGGGGGCAAAAGATAACATATTTACATTGGTAGCACTCTAGTCTGAATGATCAAGCAATGGAGCCAATTTTCACTTCAGCTCGTGAACTCCAAAATTGCAGCCCGACACTCCCCATAATCCAGACCGACACTCGCACAGGTGCAGGTATTGAGGGACCACTGCACTTTCGGAGGTAGATGTATAGACTCTGGGGCTTCAGCTCCATAATTCAGGCCGACACTCCCCCCGGTTCCAGTACTGAGGGAGCGCTACACAGTCGGAGATAGATGTATATACTCTTGGGCTTGAGCTCCATAAATCAGGCCGACAACCCCCGGTGTCAGTACTGAGGGATTGCTGCACTGTCAGAGGCTTTTTTTTATTTACTCTAGGGGTTGAGCTACATAAAGCAGGCCGACACTCCCCTGTGACAGTACTGAGGAATTGTTTCACTTTCAAATGTAAGAAATTTGAATGGGCCCTGAATTAACCCGCTGGCATCAACTACCATTGCAAATATTGAGAGGGGAAGGGGAGGAAAGCAGCAGGAATGTGTGAGGGGACATTCAGAAGCTGATGGATTCTGTCACTGGGGGAGGTGCTGTCCATTGTTGGGTGACATCACGGTCTTACTCGGGTTTGTGTGATGCTCCTTCTGATATCATTCTGGGTGCGAGTGTCCAACGCCAACCAGTGAAGCGGTCAAGCAAGAGAGACTCCTCATCCCAAAACCTACATGTAGTGTGACATGATGTACCGTCCAATTCTTTCACTGTTTGGTTTCATTTTCCACGTTGATGGTGAAATTATCAGCAGTTGTCATGGACTATCTTCCTTAATGTCCTTACCAGGTCTGCAGCACGCTACCCTAAACCAGAAGGTTGTGTGATCAACCATTCCTCCAGATTTAGCTCCATGGTCCAGGAAGTCTCACAGGCAATGTGTCATTACTGATGTAGTGCTGCGCTGTCGTTGGGAGATGTATATGCTCGAGGAGTTGAGTTCCATTACCCAAACCAACACTACACCCGCTCCGCGCCCACACCCCTACCACAACAACCACCCACCACCCGCCACCCCACCCCACAACCCCATGCATCCACTGCCCCCGCTGCCAATACTGAGTGACTGCTTTACTGCCTCATGTAGATATATATCATCTTGGACTTGAGCTCCATATTCCAACTCAACACACCCTCGGTGCCAGTACTGAGGGAGTGTCCGAACTCTGCTATTTCTAATAGTACTTTAAAATAGGTTCCTCTCTGCAATTGTCTGTTGCACTAAAATAAACAGCTGCATTATTGCCAGTCACATCAGTTGGAACTTCTCTTCCGTATCCTGGGCCAAATACACATCCTTAAAAAAACAGCACTGAAGGAAAATAATGTTGATTCTCCTGTCATTAATTTATTTCAGTTCCTGGGATCTTGCTCTGCCCAACTCTGCCTCTAAGAATCGTTGATTATTATAACGAATGTACTTCAGTTGGACTTAATCAGGTGCGGAGCAGTTCGGGAAGTCCCGAGTCCCTGATTGGCGTTTATAAATGTGTTTGCTAATCCTTCATAATCAAATCCTGATCTCAACATTTCTAAATTCTCAGACACTTGTAAACACGTTCTCTCGACACAGATCAATTAATCCTTTTATGTACCTTTGAAGACTGATCCAATTCAGATTGTTCCTTCAATTCATTTTGCCAAAGATCGGCTAAAAGCCCCAGTGATATATCTTGATCAAACCACAGGGATGTATGCAGTAGGATAGTCGATCAACATGACCTGCTTCAAGGCTGCAGATGATTGCGAGAAAAAAAAAATATTTTTATAAAGGATATCACCAGCTGTCCTCTAGCCCAATCATCACAAATACCTACACTATAAGGTTCAAGAATACCCGCTCAAGCTACCGCGAACAATACCAATGTCTATACAGACTTACCGTCGAGAGCAGGCAGTTAGATTCCAGAGAGAGCCAGGCTGTAACGTTGACAATAGCAGGTGATTGAGAGGGAACAGAGATTTAAACATTCCTGTTAATGATGTGTGTATTATCAAATAATCAATACTATACTCACTGTAACATTATGACTGGTTTCAAATAATCGGGGAGGGTATCCAATTGATCTGCGACCTCATTCACAATTGATGCCGATGGGATTTGAATTCATCCGCTGTAAATCGACTGTGATTGCAGGGGCTGGGGTGGGCAGACCCGGGAGGCAGGAGTGTGGTGTGAGGGGGCAGCCAGCAGCTGCAGTGTTCTGCCTATTGTCCATTAGCGGGAGATGTCTCTGTCTTAATTGGAATTGGATTAGGCCCGTTGTGACATCAGAGATCCTTTCCACACCTCGGTGTTGTATTGTCCCTTCATTCCCATGCATTGGATTTATTTCCATGCATTGATATCTTCGATGCGTTTGGACTATCTCAACGGAATAAAAAAAAAACTCACCTCCTTCGAGAGCACTCTTGCCTAAATTATATGGCAATGGAGACAAATTTCACTTGAGCTCGTGAGCTGCAAAAGTGCCCCACAGTGCCAGCAATGAGGGAGTGCTGCACTGACGGAGGAAGATGTATGTACTCCTGGATTTCAGCCATGTTACCTGAGTGAACATCCCAATCAACACCACCCCACCCTAACGGCCACCCAGGCCGTTGCCTTTACTGAGGGACTGTCTGACCTCTCCCAGTTCTATAATGAATGAAAAACGAGGGAACAGTCTGCAATGTCGTGTTCAGATCAATAAGCATAGTTGTGAGTCATGTCAGTGGGAACTTCGCTTCCGTATCAATGGGCCAAACACACATCCTTAAAACAACATCACTGAAGGAAGCATCACGTTAACTGTCCCGTCATTAATTGACGTCCGTTCATGGGATCTTGCCCAGCTCAAAACTGATGTTAGGAATGGTCGATTGCCTTAACGATTGCCTTTCAGTCGGACTTTATCAGCTGCGGAGCAGTTAGGAAAGCTCCGTTTTCCGGATTGGCGTTTATAAATGTGTTCGCTTAACCTCCTTCCTTCGTCATCAATTCCTGATCACAACATTTGTGAATTCTCAAACACGTGTAGACACCTTGTCTCGACACATCAATTAATGTGCTTATAACCTACTTCTGTACATAGAAAGACTCTGATTCATTTCAAATTGTTCCTTCAATTCGTTTTACCGCAGATCCGCTAAAAATCCCAGTGATATCTCTTGATCAAAAAACCGGGGTGTATGCAGTAGGAGAGACGATCACCATGACCTGCACTGTGACTGGAGATAATCGCCAGAAAAGGTTCTATTTTTATAAAAGATATCAACAGCTGTCCTCTAGTCCGTACATCACAAAAACCAATACTTTAACATTTGCGAATACCAGTCCAAGCCACAGCGGACAATACCAATGTAAATACAGAACTGCCGTCCAGAGCAGGCAGTTCGATTCCAAACAGAGCCAGGCTGTATTGGTGACCATAGCAGGTGAGCGATAGGGAGACAGAGATTTCAGCATTTCTATTTATAGCGTGTGTATTCTCAAATCATCAGTATTTCATTCACTGTAACAATATGACTCGTTTCAAATAAACTGGGATGGAGCCCAAATGATCTGCGATCTCATTGCACAATTGTGATCGATGGGGGCTGAATTCTCCCGCTGTACATTGACTGTAATTGCAGGGGATGGGGTAGGCAGGAGGGGAAGATAGAAGTATGGTTTAAGGGGACAGTCAGCAGCTCAAGTGCTCTGTCACCGCCGGAAGCTAGTGCCCATTGGCGGGAGATCTCAGAGTCTTAATTGTGATTGTGTTAGGGCCGTTAGGACATCAAAGATACCTTCCATATCTCGGTACTGAATGGTACCTTCACGCTTCTGCATTGGCTTCGTTTCCATAAGTTGATGCAATCGATGTGGTTGGGCTAACTCAACTGAAAATAAAAACTTATCTACTTTGGTAGCGTTCTCACCCTCGCCTGATTTATCAGGCAATGTGGCTAACTTTCACAACAGCTCGTGAGCTTCGCAAATGTTGTCCGGCTCGCAACCCATTGCCAGCACTGAGGGAGTGCTGCACTGACGGAGGTAGATGCATATCTCGGACTTAATCTCCACAATCCAAGTCGAAACTCCCCCCTGTGCCAGTACTGAGGGTGTGGTGCACTGTTGTTGCTATATTAGCTCCCCAGCCAATGACAATTTAAACACCTTTTGTAATGAGCAATCATCCTTTTGCAATCATCCTTGTTTGCGGGATCTTGCTCTGTGTATTTTTTCCGCGTTTCTTCTGTATTACAGCTTTCACGACATTTTAATATCAGTTCTTTACCTGTAGCACTGTTTGTGACGTCATGAATTTCTGAACGTCGATTTGGAATGAAATTTGTTGTATTCTTTTTGTTGTAATCAAATCCCGACCTCTCCATGTGTGGAATATAGTTCCTAGATGGAAAACCTCCTCTTTGCACATATCAATGGTTATTGAGTTCACAATGTACTGCTGTACATTAGGTTCATTTGTAATTGTTCTCTTGATTTATTCCACCACAGCTCTGCCCATAAAACCAGTCATCACATTGAACCAACCGACTGGCGTGTATTTACCTGGAGAGAAGGGGTCCATAACCTGCATTGTGACTGGAGATAAGCGCGATAAATTCTTCAAGTTTTACCGGAATAATGAACTGCTCCACTTCGCTAAAACTGGCACACAGGGCAGTTTTGTTGCACTTTCCATTGGGGCTACATACCGAGGTGGGCAGTACAGGTGCCAATATAGTACATCCATCAACAGTCGCTTACTTGTTTCCCCAATCAGCGAGGCTGTGACCGTGACTATGGCAGGTGAGTGATGCCAACAGATCGTATTCATATATCTCTTCCCACTGCTACTTCCACAGATCTATCTGTTTCACCGTGTAACAAGATCAAACGCAGAATATTAGGAGAGAAGGATAACAGAACACGGCTCTGGTGGCCTCATAATTAGTGTCACTCTCTCTGAGCCAGAAGCTTCCGGTTTGAATCCCACTCCAGCAGGTAGATTGTGGGTCTGCAGATCCTACCAACATCCCTCTACCTGTGACAGGCGGTGAGTGAAGGAGAGGCTCCTGGTCAGGTATATTGTGGAGGGCCGTTCATCTGGCTTGAGGACAACCACACGTTCCACGAAAACCAAGCTAAGGAAAACAAATATAAGCAGATCAACCTCTGGTGTCCATGAGCATCGGAAGCTTCCTAATTCTAACTGACCTCTCGGCTGGGTCCCTCAAAGCCTAGTTTGGGTGAGGGGAACATTCAGCAGCTTAAAACGTTCTCACACTGCGTGGAGGGATTGAGTAATGTCCTGTGACTTCACAGCCTACCTCGGGATTGAGTTAAGCATTTTCTGATGGCACGAGGGCCCGGAGTGTGGGACGCCACCATTTCAGAAATCACATCATCTCCCAAACCCACCACAGCCTCCATGCTGGACACTGAATCCTCTAATCATGAGGTCTCATGGCATGTTATTCCACACAAGGATTTCCATTTCGGTTGGCCCATCACCATTAACTTTTCCAATGTAGTTTGTTCACATTCTTATCTGCGTCAGAAGGACAGCCATTCAACCCAACTTCTGTAATCTTGGCATCCATAATCTAGGCCATCTCTCCTCTCTGTGCCCATCCCTAAATATTTCTGAGAACCTGACTAAGAGCAACCTTTGCACCTGTGATGTATCGGAAGAGAGTTCCAAGGATTTTGATCCATCTTTCGGATTAAAGTTTAAAAAAGACGCAACATTCAGCATATTATTTAGATATATAATACCTGTGGGCCAAAACGTCGACGGAATGTTAATGGGTAATTCACCCCAAAACCCTGCAACCAAATATTTGCCCTTGAACTAACATCACTGAAACAAAAAGCACATTGTCCTGGCAAAGGAGGTGGAACATAATAGGAGGAGTGGGTCATTCGGCCAGTCGAGTCTGTTCCTCCATTTAATTACATCATGGCTAATAAGCTACTTGAACGCCACATTCCATCGCAACCCCCATAGTACTTGATGGTATTATTATCCATAAATCTGTCACACCTTAATTGGTGTTTCTTACAACTTGCTGTGTACATTTTTTCTACAAAGTTTTGCACATTACAGATGTGACTAGACTTCCTTGGCTGTTTGTGGTGCTATCAATTTCTGAAATACGCCTGGAAAAATTTTTTATTTCTTCAATATTTTGGAATCAAGCCCCCTGTTCTCCCTTTGTGGAATCTCAGATCCGGATGTTAACATTCTTTTTCCATACAGAAAAGCTAAATTGGTGTTACCAACACCGACGGTACATAATATTCTCTGCCCCCATTTAAAATTGTTCTGCACATTTAATTTACCACAGATCGGCTAAGAAAGCCATGATAACTCTGAAACAAAGCAAAGGGGTATATGTAATAGGAGCAACGGTCACCATTAACTGCATTGTGATTGGAGACGTTCTCAAGAAAACCTTCTATTTTTCTAAAGATGAAGAACTGCAGTACCCCTGGCAAATTGTCACAAAAGTGAATATTGGAACATTCCACGTTACTGGTAGAAGTAGGGAATGGTGATATTGATGTCAATATGGTATGTCGTTCGATGGACGGCATCTAACATCCACAAAGAGCGAAGCTGTGACCGTGACTATCGGAGATAAGTGACAGGAAACAGAGATTGTAAATATATCTACTCGCCAGGCTTGGCATCTTGACAAATCCAGCTCCCGTCCTCAAAATGAAATGGCCAGTGTTTGTGGAGAGGAGAATATGCAAAAACCAGGAACTTCATTGTTCAAGCCCTGAGACATTCCCTGAGGTGGGAAGGGGAGGAATGCAGGAGGAGGGTGTGAAGGAGCAGTCAGCAGCTGAAGGATTGTGTCACTGGGGAATGGCTTTCCATTGCTCAGTGAGATCGTGCAATACCTTGGGATTGGATTCAGCTCTTTCATCATACTGGGCCCGAGTGTCCATCCCGACCATTGAGGCGGTCACAAAATAGAGAAACAACATCACAAAACCCACATGCGGTGGGGCATGATGTACTGTCCAATCTTTTCAGCGTTTGCCTTTTATTCTCCACATTGATACTGGCACGAGGTGTTATTAGCTTGATGTACATCAACAGGTGTCCTCTAGTCCAATCACCACAAATACCAAAACTTTAATATTCCCGAATGCCAGTCCAAGCCACAACGAACAATACCAATTTCAGTACATAATTACTGCCCTGAGCAGGCAGTTAAATTCCAAACATAGCCGGGCTGTCACGGTGAAAATAGCAGGTTGAGAGACCGAGTCAGATATTTAAAAATGTCTATTTACGATCTTGGAATTTTCAAATACTCAAATTTTTATTCACTGTAACAAAATGAATCAATTTAAATAGTCAGTAGCACGGACGGCAACGTGGCTTGTGTGTTGGGGATTCAGATGATCTCAGTGTTCATTCCACAGTTGTGGACAATTGGGTTTAGTTTCACCCACTGTGCATAGACTGTAATTGTAGGGGCTGGGTTGGGCAGGAGGGGACAGTCAGCAACTGGAGTGTTCTGAAACAAGTGGAAAGTGGTGCCCGTTGGGGGGCAAAAGATAACATATTCACATTGGTAGCACTCTAGTCTGAATGATCAGGCAATGGAGCCAATTTTCACTACAGCTCGTGAACTCCAAAATTGCAACCCGACACTACCCATAATCCAGACCGACACTCCCACCGGTGCAAGTATTGAGGGACCACTGCACTTTCGGAGATAGATGTATATGCTCTTGGGCTTGAGCTCCATAAACGAGGCCAATGCTCCCCGGTGTCAGTACTGAGGGATTGCTGCATTGTCAGAGGTTTTTTTTATGTACTCTAGGGTTTGAGCTACATAAAGCAGGCCGACACTCCCCTGGTGACAGTACTGAGAGAATGTTTCACTTTCGAATGTAGGAAATTTGAATGGGCCCTGAATTAACCCGCTGGGAAATCAACTACCACTGCAAATATTGAGATTGAAAGAGGTGGAAAGCAGGAGGAATGTGTGAGGGGACAGTCAGAAGCTGATGGATCCTGTCACTGGGGGAGGTGCTGTCCATTGTTGGGTGATGTCACGGTCTGTGTGATGCTCCTTCTGATATCATTCTGGGTGCGAGTGTCCAACGCCAACCAGTGAAGCGGTCAAGCAAGAAAGACTCCTCATCCCTAAACCCACATGTAGTGCGGCATGGTGTACCGTCCAATTCTTTCACTGTTTGGTTTTATTTTCCACGTTGTTGAAATTATCAGCAGTTGTCATGGACTATCTTCCTTAATGTCTTTACCGGGACTGCAGCACGCAACCCTAAACCAGAAGGTTGTGTGATCAACCACTCCTCCAGTTTTAGCTCCATGATCCAGGAAGTCTCATAGGCAATGTGTCATTACTGATGTAGTGCTGCACTGTCGGTGGGTGATGTATATGCTCTAGGAGTTGAGTTCCATTACCCAAGCCATCACTACACCCACTCCGCGCCCACACCCCCACCATGCCAACCACCCACCCCCGCCCCCCACCCCATAACCCCACGCATCCACTGCCCCCACTGCCAATACTGAGTGACTGCTTTACTGCCTCAAGTAGACATATATCATCTTGGACTTGAGCTCCATATTCCATCCCAACACACCCTCGGTGCCAGTACTGAGGGAGTGTCCGAAATCTGCTATTTCTAGTAGAACATTTAAAATACGTTCCTCTCTGCAATTGCCTGTTGAGCTAAAATAAACAGCGGCATTATTGCCAGTCACATCAGTTGAAACTTCGCTTCCGTATCCATGGGCCAAATACACATCCTTAAAACAACAGCACTGAAGGACAAATAACGTTGATCCTCCCGTCATTAACTTATTTCAGTTCCAGGGATCTTGCTCTGCCCAAATCTGCTTGTATGAATCGTCGATTATCATAACGAATGCACTTCAGTCGGACTTAATCAGGTGCGGAGCTGTTAGGGAAGCCCTGAGTCCCTGATTGGCGTTTATAAATGTGTTTGCTTATCCTCATTGCTTCATAATCAAATCCTGATCTCAACATTTGTGAATTCTCAGACACTTGTAAACACGTTCTCTCGACACAGATCAATTAATCTTTTTATAACCTACTAATGTAAATGTGAAGACTGATCCATGTCGGATTGTACCTTCAATTCATTTTGCCACAGATCCGCTAAAAGCCCCACTGAAATATCTTGATGAACCCACAAGTGTGTATGCAGTAGGAGAGTCGATCAACATGACCTGCTCCTTGACTGCAGATGACTGCGAGAAAAAAATATATATATTTTTATAAAGGATATCACCAGCTGTCCTCTAGCCCAATCATCACAAATACCTACACTATAAGATTCAAGAATACACGCCCAAGCGACCGCGAACAGTACCAATGTCAATACAGACTTACCGTCCAGGCAGGCAGTTAGATTCCAAAGAGAGCCAGTCTGTAACGGTGACAATAGTAGGTGAGTGAGAGGGAACAGTGAATTAAACATTCCTGATAATGGTGTGTGTATTATCAAATAAACAATATTTTACTCACTGTAACATTATGACTGGTTTCAAATAATCGGGGAGGGTATCCAATTGATCTGCGACCTCATTCACAATTGAGGCCGAATGGATTTGAATTCATCCGCTGTAAATCGACTGTGATTGCAGGGGCTGGGGTGGGCAGCCCCGTGAGGCAGGAGTGTGGTGTGAGGGGGCAGCCAGCAGCTGCAGTGTTCTGCCTATTGTCCATTAGCAGGAGATCTCGCTGTCTTAATTGGAATTGGATTAGACACGTTGTGACATCAGAGATCCCTTCCACACCTCGGTGTTGTATTGTCCCTTCATTCCCATGCATTGGATTTATTTCCATGCATTGATATCTTCGATGCGTTTGGACTTTCTCAACAGAATAAAAAAAAACTTACCTCCTTCGAGAGCACTCTTGCCTGAATTATATGGCAATGGAGACAAATTTCACTTGAGCTAGTGAGCTGCAAAATTGCCCCACAGTGCCAGCAATTAGGGAGTCCTGCACTGACGGAGGATGATGTATGTACTCCCGGACTTCAGCCATGTTACCTGAGTGAACATCCCAATCAACACCACCCCACCCTAACGGCCACCCAGGCCGTGGCCATTACTGAGGGACTGTCTGACCTCTCCCATTTCTAAAGTGAATGAAAAACGAGGGAACAGTCTGCAATGTCGTGTTCAGATACAATAAGCATAGTTGTGAGTCATGTCAGTGGGAACTTCACTTCCGTATCAATGGGCCAAACACACTTCCGTATAACAACGTGAAGGAAGCATCACGTTAACTGTCATTAATTGACGCCCGTTCATGGGATCTTTCCCATCTCAAATCTGCTGGTAGGAATGGTCGATTGCCTTAACGATTGCCTTTCAGTCGGATTTTATCAGCTGTAGAGCTGTTAGGAAAGCTCCGTTTTCCGGATTGGCGTTTATAAATGTGTTCGCTTAACCTCCTTCCTTCGTCATCAATTCCTGACCTCAACATTTGTGAATTCTCAAACACTTGTCTCGACACAGATCAATTAATGTGTTTATAACCTACTTCTGTACATAGAATGACTCTGATCCATTTCAAATTGTTCCTTCAATTCATTTTACCGCAGATCCGCTAAAAATCCCAGTGATATCTCTTGATCAAAAAACCGGGGTGTATGCAGTAGGAGAGACGATCACCATGACCTGCACTGTGACTGGAGATAATCGGCAGAAAAGGTTCGATTTTTATAAAGGATACCGACATCTGTCCTCTAGTCCGTACTTCACAAGTACCAATACTTTAACATTTGCGAATACCAGTCCAAGCCACAGCGGACAATACCAATGTAAATACAGAACAGCCGTTCAGAGCAGGCAGTTCGATTCCAAACAGAGCCAGTCTGTAACGGTGACAATAGTAGGTGAGTGAGAGGGAACAGTGAATTAAACATTCCTGATAATGGTGTGTGTATTATCAAATAAACAATATTTTACTCACTGTAACATTATGACTGGTTTCAAATAATCGGAGAGGGTATCCAATTGATCTGCGACCTCATTCACAATTGAGGCCGATGGGATTTGAATTCATCCGTTGTAAATCGACTGTGGTTGCAGGGGCTGGGGTGGGCAGCCCCGTGAGGCAGGAGTGTGGTGTGAGGGGGCAGCCAGCAGCTGCAGTGTTCTGCCTATTGTCCATTAGCAGGAGATCTCGCTGTCTTAATTGGAATTGGATTAGACACGTTGTGACATCAGAGATCCCTTCCACACCTCGGTGTTGTATTGTCCCTTCATTCCCATGCATTGGATTTATTTCCATGCATTGATATCTTCGATGCGTTTGGACTTTCTCAACAGAATAAAAAAAAACTTACCTCCTTCGAGAGCACTCTTGCCTGAATTATATGGCAATGGAGACAAATTTCACTTGAGCTAGTGAGCTGCAAAATTGCCCCACAGTGCCAGCAATTAGGGAGTCCTGCACTGACGGAGGAAGATGTATGTACTCCCGGACTTCAGCCATGTTACCTGAGTGAACATCCCAATCAACACCACCCCACCCTAACGGCCACCCAGGCCGTGGCCATTACTGAGGGACTGTCTGACCTCTCCCATTTCTAAAGTGAATGAAAAACGAGGGAACAGTCTGCAATGTCGTGTTCAGATACAATAAGCATAGTTGTGAGTCATGTCAGTGGGAACTTCACTTCCGTATCAATGGGCCAAACACACTTCCTTATAACAACGTGAAGGAAGCATCACGTTAACAGTCATTAATTGACGTCCGTTCATGGGATCTTGCCCATCTCAAATCTGCTGGTAGGAATGGTCGATTGCCTTAACGATTGCCTTTCAGTCGGATTTTATCAGCTGTAGAGCTGTTAGGAAAGCTCCGTTTTCCGGATTGGCGTTTATAAATGTGTTCGCTTAACCTCCTTCCTTCGTCATCAATTCCTGACCTCAACATTTGTGAATTCTCAAACACTTGTCTCGACACAGATCAATTAATGTGTTTATAACCTACTTCTGTACATAGAAAGACTCTGATCCATTTCAAATTGTTCCTTCAATTCATTTTACCACAGATCCGCTAAAAATCCCAGTGATATCTCTTGATCAAAAAACCGGGGTGTATGCAGTAGGAGAGACGATCACCATGACCTGCACTGTGACTGGAGATAATCGCCAGAAAAGGTTCGATTTTTATAAAGGATACCGACAGCTGTCCTCTAGTCCGTACTTCACAAGTACCAATACTTTAACATTTGCGAATACCAGTCCAAGCCACAGCGGACAATACCAATGTAAATACAGAACTGCCGTCCAGAGCAGGCAGTTCGATTCCAAACAGAGCAAAGCTGTATCGGTGACCATAGCAGGTGAGCGATAAGGAAACATAGATTTCAACATTTCTATTTATAGCGTCGGTATTCTCAAATCATCAATATTTCATTCACTGTAACAATATGACTAGTTTCAATTAATACGGGAGGGAGCCAAGTGACCTGTGAACTCATTGCACAATTGTTACCGAGGGAGGCTGAATTCACCCGCTGTACATTGACTGTGATTGCAGGTGATGGGGTGGGTAGGAGGGGAAGACAGAAGTATGGTGGAAGGGGACAGTCAGCAGCTCAAGTGCTCTGTCACCGCGGGAAGCTAGTGCCCATTGGCGGGAGATCTCAGAGTCTTAATTTTGATTTTGTTAGGCCCGTTATGACATCAAAGATACCTTCCATATCTCGGTGCTGATTGGTACATTTTTGCCTCTGTACTGGCTTTATTTCCATAAATTGATACAATCGACGTGGTTGGGCGATTTCAACTGAAAAAAGAAAACTTATCGACTTTGGTAGCGTTCTCACCCTCGCCTGATTTATCAGGCAATGGGGTCAACTTTAACAGCAGCTCGTGAGCTTCACAAATGTTGCCCGGCTTGCCCCCCATTGCCAGTACTGTGAGAGCACTGCGTTGTCTGATGTATATGCACATATTCTGTGCCTTGAGTTCCATTATCCAGGCCGAGACTCCCACGGTGCTAGTACTAAGGGAGTGGTGCACTTTCGGACTTCGATTCATATGCTTTAGGACTTGAGTTCCATTATCCAAGCCTATTCACTCACTCTTGGTAAGTGAAAAAGGAACATGTTTCATATTGTTTAACAGTCACAGAGAGGGGCTTTTAGTTCATCTCTTGTCAAATCCTCATCCGACACACTGACCAATTACTGCAAGTGTCTCCATTAATCTCAGAATCAGAAAAAGCAGCAGCAGAGATTGAGACCACTCGACCCATCCTGCCTGTTGTGGCTCTTTGAAACAGCTATCAACTTTTTTCTGTATTCGTTCCTGAGGTGTTATAATAGCTGGGAACGGGAACATTTATTTCAGATTCCTAGTTGCCCTTTAGAAGCCAAGTTATCTGCACTGCCAGGCATTTGTCATAAAATTTCTGCCAAGTTATCCCACAGCAATGTTTATCCAGCTCACTCTGCGAGTTCCTGTTGGATCTACTTTTACCTCACTTCCAGAGAGGACATTCCAAATTCTAACAAAATGCTGCATTAACACGGTTTTTCTCATATTCCATCCGTTTCTTTTTCAATCACCTGAAATCTATGTTATCTGGTTACTAAATACTCTAACACTAAAAACAATTGTTCCTTCTTTACTTTATCAAGCCCTTAATGATTTTTTTAAATCTCTTTGAAAATCTCAGTTTATCTTCTCTGAACTACGAGAAAATTCCAAGCTTCTCCAGTCTTCTGCATACCATCCTTTCTGAAAACATTCTAGTTAATGTCCTCTTCCTCTTTGACGAGGCATGGTTACCCTTCCCATACGGTGACGCCCATAACTGGACACAAAATTCCAAATAATGGTTAACCAGCCAAATAATAGCAAAATTCGGCGGATGCTGGAAATCTGAAATAAGAACATAGAATGCTGGAGGGCTCAGCAGAACTGGTAGCATCTATAGAGATAGAAACAGGGTTAACACTTAGCGTCTGTATGACGCTTCTTCAGAGTTGAAGAGGATGTGGAGAAGTTGGAGCAGAATAGAAGGGCAGTGATAAGTGGGTGCACAGGACAGATTGACCAAAATGTCATGTAGAAAAGACAAATGGAGTGTTAATTGTAGCGTTTAAGACTAAAGTGCTAAAAGTGAAAGAAAGGTAAGATAGCAGAAAGTGTTAATGGGAGAACAAGTGTCAACACACTGAAAGCAAAATAGGTTACAGATGGCCTTGTGGGGGTCAGGGCATGGGGAATATGTGAAAATGGAGGAAAGGGTTCATGGTCTGAGTTTGTTGAATCAGTGTTAAGTCTAAAAGTCTGAAAAGTTCCCAATTAACACTTTGTTACCCTAACTTTATGCCATTATGAGCGCCCTTTTAGTCTTTCACACTGTCATTACCATACCGTTGGTTTTGTGTCCATGATATTTTTTTTCAAATTTCTCTTCAGTTTCCACCTTCCTGCGACCTTCTATCTTGCTCCAGATGCTCCACCGCTTTCACTGTCTCATCCTTCACATTCATAATTCTCTTTAACTCTGAAGAAAGCATACGGACTGGAAAGTTTAACCCTGTTTATCTATTCACAGATGATGTCTGATTCTTGGCCGCATTGTTGTTTTGATATGAGGACTAAGCATTGTTTTATGAAATTTTGTCAAATGTTTTTTGTGAATTTCATTTTTTGACAAACTACAGTCTTGAATTTGGAACAAGTCGGTACTATCTCTTCGATTCCAATTTCAGAACTTCCCGAACCATACATATCCGTCGATTCTAGCGCTGTTATTCGGAGTCAAGCTGTCACATTTAAGTGTACAAGCCCCGGGGACAATCCTGCCATTACATTTTACCTGTACAGACAAGGGGATGCGAATCACTATGGTATCAAGCCTGCTGCTTCAGGGATCAATTCTGTCACCTTCACTATCAGGAATGTCGATCACTCTGAGATAGGAAATTATACCTGCCGGTATGAAGCACTGATTAACGGAAGAAACCTATCCTCGGCTCAGAGTGACGCTGTGCACATCACTGTTACAGGTGAGTGGGATTCCCAGTTAAAGTAACCATCCGACTGTAAAAAAAGGTGTTGCTGTGTTTCAATCTGTGCCCTTTCCTCACGACATTAACACACTTAACATTTCAAACTGGCTTGAAAGTGAGAGCAGCGTGTTCTCTTCTCCATGTCCAGTATTGACCCAATGAAAATTACACTTGTTCCCATAGGACTGGATTAACAGGATAATGACCTGGTAGTATGTATGCAGTTAATATCCAATGGCGAGCTAGTGGATACAATGACGCAAATAATAAGTGGGCCAAATGCAATTGATCATTCTGCTGCTTCATTCCAGCGAGGGTATTGGCTCGCCCCCTTGGGATGACTCCCACACACCTCCCACTACTCCGCCCCACCCCCGCCCCCCACCCCTTACCAACCCCATTGCTGATTGGCTGCTTTTGAAACAGTGTTTTCGTGTGGGACATTTAGAGATGGGAGGGGAGACGGGCTGTAGATACCAAAGGCTGCGGCAGGTTATCCAAACAATGGAAAGCCTAAAGACAAACTTCAAAATGGATCAGCAGCGTGGGAGTTGCTGCACCGCCTGACGTGGGAACAATCTTCATTGGTGACTGAATAGAATGGTTCGAAAAAGTTAAACAGGGAGCAGTTCCATATACGGGCGGGAGAGTTTCTAAGCAGGGAACACAGACAAAAGGTAATTGCATTAATTTGTAAGCAAGAAGATTTTTTTTGTGTGATCTGCAACACTGTGGAATACGATTCTGCAGTTTCCAATACTTAAATCAAAAATCTTATTGGAATAATGTTACAGGGCAATGAAGAAAGTGCAAATGGGGTTGGGTTGTGTGAAGTATTGATCCTGTCCTTTTAGTTCTCAGCACAGTCATGAGGACCGAGAGGCTCCCTCCTCTGTCTCTTAATTTTATGACTCTCACTTCATCTCTCCAACTATCTCTCTCTCTCTCTCTTAGTCACACTCTCTCTCTCTCAGTATTTATTTTCTACGGCAGTCTAGCCCCAATTGTTGTCCTGCATTAAATTGCAGATTATTCTTTTAGTTGTACAAGCTGTCCACTAAAACTGCCCTGCTCTCCCCCTTTACCTCATTCAGATAAGAAACATGTTGCTCTGGCTGTTGGTATCGGTTCTGCTGCGGGCCTGATTCTCCTCCTTGCTCTGTTGGGTGTCTGCCTCTGGAGGAAAGGTAGGTCAGACCATATGTAACAACCCGTCATTACAGATGAATAGACAAGGATAACTTTCTATTCTTGGTGACCAGTATGATCAAATTCCCTAAACCACCCAATCCCTAACTCCAACATTAAATGTATGGTGATCCCGCTATGAAGGTTGGAATAGCCAATCGCAAAATACTGGGTAGCAATCAACAGTGGGCGGGTTGACAAGGCCGGGAAGGTCACATTGACCGCGTGTCAGACACTTGGTCTAATATGTAGCTGCATTGATTTCACAAGGGCTGAACTGATGGCTGGTTCATGAAGCAGGTGTCAGCCATACCGCTGCCTTTGGACAGCCGTCCAGGGCACATAGCCGGGTTAGCAATGTTCCTTGGCTGAAGACAGAATGAGAGGAACTGCATTAAAAAATCCAAAAAGTTCAAATGTCTGCCCCAACACTCTGAATTTAAGAAGAATGCAGGGAGAGCTCAAGGTAGTGATTTTATACAGGTTGTTCAGAGAGTACATGGTATGGGATCTGGAACATGGTGCAGGAAATGAGGGTTAGACAAATGGAGGCAGTCTCCAGCTGCTGTAAAGTAAACTGGTTCAGATATAAGAAAGATCTTCAAGAGCAGTCAGACTAAGAAATAACACCTGCTACTATTCTGGAGTCCAACGTCTTCGAATCATTGACATAACATATGGATGTTGCAATGGCATTGGGGCACTGTGTACACCTTGTGGGGGATGTGTGAAGCTTCGTTGAACGGCTTTCCTTATCTGGAAGGCTCTTGTCTTTGAATGTCGGCGAATACCCATTTCCCCATGTGACCTTTTACTGCACTCTGCCTCCAAGACCCCTGCCATTGGCCCCTTGAGTAACCCTCCTCATATGAACTGTGATTTTGTTTTATATCTCCCGCGTCCCTCCACACCCCCATCACATTGCTCCCCACTCCCACCCCTCGCCGTTCATCACCGTTAATTTCATCCACTTCATGTGTCTCACTAACTGATCAATGTGCACTTTCCAAAAGGAAATGCCTCCACTCTCAAGCTCCTTTCCTCAATTACCTTTGTACCAACACACGAGTCTTCGATTCACTCAGTCGATGCGCTTATCAATACCACTGCTTTGAGGAAATGGTCTGTCTTTTTCCAGCCCTCCGCATCTAAATTCAGTGTCTTCAATAAATTGTTTAAAGGTGATGATCTTCTCCACATATGCCCCCATTGCTCCCTAAACATCATGTTCAAAGACTTCTAAACAAGCTTCAATTCAAACAATATAACAGACTATTCTGGTCTGAATTTTAGAGTGGCTTGTTAGCAATCCATATATTCCTGGATCGCTCCATTCATTAACGGGTAGGTCATTGCTCAGAGCGCTGTCCTGTATAGACCTTGCCCCTGGAACTGGTCTCTCCCGTTGCCTTTCCCACCCTGATCAAAACATTGATTCCAATGAATTTATTTCATCTGGGTTAACGGCCACCTCTGCAACAATCTGATTTTTTAGTCCATTCAGTGAAGTGGCAGAAGTTGTCTAGGCCAATAATTATTAACCATATCCAATTGCCAATGAGAAGATGGGGAAAGCGGCCTTCTTGAAACACTGCAGTCCATGTGGTAATACCGCGGTGCTGTTAGGGAGGGAGTTCCAGGCTTTTGACCCAACGACAGTGAAGGAACGGCAGTTATATTCCCAATGAAGGATGGTGAGAGTCTTGAGGCGAACTCCCCCGTGATGATATTCCCATGTATCTGCTGTCCATGTCCCTCTAGATGGCAGCACCCGTGCGGTTGGAAGATGCTACCAAAGGAGCTCTGGTGAGTTCCTGCTGTGCATCTTGTAGATGCTACACACTGATGCTACTGCTCGTCAATGGTGGAGGGAGTGAATATTTGTGGATGGCGCCAATGAAGTGGGTTGCTTTCTTCCTGGATGGTGTATAACTTGGTTGAGTGTTGTTGGAAGTGGAGAGCATTCCATCACACTCCTGACTTTGAGCGCTGTCAATGTTGGATAGGCTTTGGGGAGTAAGGAGGTGAGTTATTCGCCACAGGATTCCTAGCCTCTGACCTGCTTTTCTGGACACAGTTTTTATGTGGCTAGCTCAGCTCAGTTTCGAGTCAACGTTAACCCCCAGGATGTTGATAGTGGGTGATTGAGCCCAGGTAATGTTATTCTGTCATTTAACATGCTCTGCATCATTACCAACACCTCATATCTTAAAAACAGTGTTGAGAAGTATGGACTAAAGATTAATCTTTCTATTGACCACAAGCAACCCCATCCATCGACACCTCAGCTGTAACCACTCGCTGATTCCAGTTAACAGACATTGATGCACTTTGAGTAGTTCCTCAATGCACTGCTGTGGTCCTCATCTCTCCCTGTTCTGAAAATCCGGAGGACCGATGCAAACATGCGTGTTTCACACCTGACAAATATTTATTTTCATAGAACCATTATTTTTTTAGTTATTTCTTCACTGGGTTTGGGCATCACTCCCAACACCAGCATTTATTGACTATCACTCATTGTCCTTACTGACTCCCAGAGGGGAATTTTACTATCCAGAGCATCACTGTGGGCTCTGCAGTTGCATTTCGGCTCGGCAGGACAGCAGGTTGAATTCTCAAAAGGGCATTCTTAAACAAGATGGTTCATTGATGGATGTCCATGGTCACCATGACTAATGCTAACTTGTTTTTTACTCCAATTGCGTTTCATTAACTGAATTAAAAGTGCCCAGCTCCCGGGATGTGAAATTAACTCATGACTCCCGGCCCTTAGTCCAGGATTCATAATTAGGAGCTCCGTCAACCAACCGGTATGTCACTATTCACGTTACAATGGGCAATGAGCAGCACGAATTCGCTGCTCTGTGATTTGTTTCTCAAGCTCCTTCTATTCTTGGATTCTAATCCTTATGTTTCCTTCTCAGGAAAGAATCAAAGCAATCTGGAAACCAGGTGAGACCATTAAGTGTTGCATTTCAATGACATGTGACCAACATAATGATCAGAAGCTAATGTTCAGCCAATTCGTATTCCAGATAAGCATTGTGTCTTTTTAATTTGAGAAACAAGGTCTGCAGCTAACATTCTCAATACAAAGGACAGACCAGCAAACAGATACACACATAAAGTGAGACGGGCACACACTCACGGAATCATACCAGAAGGCAAGCAAAGATACTGGAGCAGTGATACACACAAGCGCACTCTTTCTCTCTCACTTTTTCGCATAAGCACT
Organism: Carcharodon carcharias; assembly: GCF_017639515.1. Taxonomy (NCBI): domain Eukaryota; kingdom Metazoa; phylum Chordata; class Chondrichthyes; order Lamniformes; family Lamnidae; genus Carcharodon; species Carcharodon carcharias. Next base: position 981,609 of record NC_054505.1, on the reverse strand, counting down.
CGATTTCTCTCGCTCTCTCTCCTTCGCGCTCCATGTGCTTTATTTATATATCACACTCATTTAAAATATGCAGCGCAAAACATGGTAATGTCGGGGATCTAAACCGAGACTGCATACATGCGAAACGCACCTTCTCCCACTAAGCTACATGACCGCCTGCACCGATTTGGTCCACTGCACTGTTGAAGCTAATGCAGAGGCGTAGACAGGAGTTGGCCCTTCGAGATGCTACTGCCATTGAGTCTCTGCTTGTGAATCAACTGCATTATTCCCTCTCAGGGGGTCGTTAGTCGTTGGAATCTTCTTAGCCAGAGAGCAGTGGATGTTGAACATGCTCAAGGCTGGGTTAGAGATTGTGTGTTGTTCAAAGGCAAAGAAGTCGAGGGTTATGTTGGGGCAGGAGAGCGATGACAGGAAAATGGAGTTGAGAGCACAATCAGGTCAACCATGTACTTATGAAATGGCGGAGCAGGTTCCAGGGCCGAATGCTCTTGTTATTAAACCCCTCCATGGTAATTAGGGAAACGAGTTAGGAGCAGCAGTGGGCCACTCTGTCCATCGATCCTGCTGCGCCATTCAGTAGGATAATGGATGGTCCGATTGTAATCTCAACCCCACATTCCCGCCCACCTCGGACAACCTTTCACCCCCTTGTTAATTCGGTATTTCCATCCGCTGGTTTAAAAATATTTTTTGTCTTTTGAGGCCGCTGCCTGCGCGGCCTTCCCCGCGCTACGTGCGCGGCCTCTCTCGCGCTGCGTGCGCGGCCTCTCCCGCGCTGCGTGCACGGCCTCTCTCCCGCTGCGTGCGCGGGCTCACACTGACTGCGTGCGCGGCCTATCTTGCGCTGCGTGCGCGTGCACCCTCTCTTTCAAACATGTGCTGCTTTCATTCCCTTCAAAAATTTAGCCTTAATTCTCTATAATAGGTATGGGTGTGAAAGAGTTTAATGGAAACATGCTCCTGGTCACCCAAACAGGAAAGCTTTTACACTTAGCACGGGAATCGCGGCTGCAGCAATTTCAATGTTGCCTCAAGTGCTTCATGACACGGGTCATATCAGATGAAGTGACTAACTGATCATTTTGGTTGTTTGAAGGAATGCGGTGCCCTCTGGAGACTTAATCAACGAAAATGTTACATGTGAGTTCAGATAAATATTCCGACAACATGAATTGTCCTTTGTGTTCAGAGATTTATCAGCACTTCATGAATAACCACCAGCAGGACATTATAAGAAGGTTGTAGAAAACATTGAAAATGAAAGTTTAAAAGTTGTAGAGTTGCAAATGTATATTTGTATGTGATTTCAGTTATACACATTGTTAAACGAAGCGATGCAAGTTAACATTCCTTTCGCAATCCAATCAGGTGATTAGTAAAGGGGTAGAATTGAAAAGTAAAAACGTTAAGCGGAATCGCTGGCAAACCTTGGTTCCACCAATTAGTACTGGGGACAATGCTGGTTAGCGTAGGATAAAAACACATGCACAGATTCTTGAGTGGGTCTAACATATTTACAAGGATGATCGAAGGAGGTGCAACTTTCAGCAGGGATTTAGTATTGCTGGGTCTCGCTCCTTATTAAAAAGGGAGACTGAGGGACTATCTAATAGAGTTCTTTGAAAACATAAGAAAGATTCTAATCGTGGGTAGAGCAAAACCAGAGGTCGTGAATATGTTATCTCTTTAGTAAACCAACAGTTTATTTTGAAGTTCTAATTTGAAATAAAAAGGGAAAAAAGACTTGCATTTAGATAACAACGTATGGACGCCTTCAAAGTGTTTTGCAAGTGTTAAGGACATGGTTTTCCCCACAGGGTTCTTATTAGAATCATAGAACTTTATTCACTGGCTGCAGCAGCAGTTACAAGCTTTCATCAAGCTCCACAACTAGAAGAAAACTCGTACCCTAAGGTCTCCTGCGCTTACAGTTGATTCTTTCACACCGTCACGCGATGCTGCTCAACGCAATGAGTCTTAAAGCTACAGTCAACACATTCCTTAAAGCTGCAATTACTGCAGCAATAAACTTGATGTTTGAAGTTTTCAACCATATCAAAACCGGGCGCCATTATGCGCAAATCAAACTCCCACAAACAACGACGTGACAAACATCAGATATTTTCCATTGGTGATGTTGATTGTTGAGTAAACACTACCCAGGATACCAAAAATCATTCCCCGACTCTTCTGCGAAACGCCTTACGGGATTATTTTCATCCGCCAAGCCAGCAGATGGAGGCTTTCTTTGCAGTCCATTTCAGCAGTGCAGCGCCCCCTCAGTACTGCACTGGAATATCCGTTTTGTTTTCTTATCATGAAGCGCGGGAGTGGGACTTAACCGCGGAATGTTTACCCAGAAATGTCGGGATTATGGATCACACCACCCCTGGGAGTGGCCGTTCCGAATAATTTAAAAGCTTTAACGAATAGGCTGTGTGAAGAATGAAGGTAAATTACTGGCTGACCAACTTGAAACATAGAAACTTAGAAAATCGGAGCAGGAGGAGGCCATTCGGCCCTTCAAGCCTAGTGCAGTAAACAATGGGTCCCTTAACTCAATACTCCCACCATTACACCATACCTCCGTACTGTCCCCACACCCATTGACGCCTTGAGTCAATAAAGCTATTTCCTTCTGAAATATATTCAATGAGTTGGCCTCCACAGCCCTCTGTAGTATAAAATTCCATAGTTCCACCTCACCCTGAGTGAAGATATTTCACCTCATATCAGCCCTAAATGTTCTACCCCGTTTCGTGACAATAAGACATTCCAATGTTGCATTTGTGATGTTGGTAACCAAAAAGAACCACACAATGTAAATCTGCTCCCCAATCTCGTGAAAAATCCCTGCCCAATCAATTTCCTAGATTGAAGAAGAAATTGGGAATGAAACGCTAATTTTGGAACAGTATTCGCTCCCTCACGAGCAGTCAAAGGCCTCTGTGTGCCGGTTGAAGAATAGGTGTTCCTAACTCTTGGCAGTAATTGTAACTAAATGAAGCATATTCGAGAAAACGGGCCTACCATTGACATCAAACTCTTCAATGAAAGGGACGAATATTGCCAGCCATTACTCATCAATATATGATTTTTAATCTGCTGTTGTTTCATTTAGACGCTGTTCTTAACCTACAAACAATGCCGAAGAGACATGTAAGTTGAAATTGAGGATGTCTCGGTGGGGGCATGTGCGGGGCAAGGGGGTGTGTGCGTGAGGGGCTTTGCGGGTGAGGGGCTGTGCGGGTGAGGAGTGACCGGATGAGGGGCTTAGCGGGTGATGGTCTGTGAGTGTGAGGAGGCTGTGCGGGTGAGGCGCTGTGCGGGGGAAGGGGCTGAGCAGGTAGGAAGCTGTGTGGGTGAGGGGGTTTATGGTGAGGGTCTGTGCAGGTGAGGTGCTGTGCGGGTGATGGTCTGTGCGGGTGAGGGTCTGTGCGGGTGAGGAGGCTGTATGGGTGAAGGGCATCCTGGTGTGTGAGGTGCGGGGTGTATCCAGAGCAGTGGGCTGTGCGGGTGAGAGTCAGTGCGTGTGAGGGGCTGTGCGGCTGGGGTGGGGGGGGTGGTGGTGGGGGGGTGGTTGCGTGCGGGTAATGGAGGTCACTTACAGTAGGCCGGGAGTTGGCCGGCGTGGTGGGGTTTGTGCTAGTGAGGGGGCGATTTGAATATCCTCGGATGCTCTCTTTTATTTTGCTAATTCACTCTTGGAGGATTCCTGCAATTACCCGCTTCATCCTTTTTCTGTTTTTTAACATCATAATCCTCTTGTCCGTTAATGAATTTTTATTCGAACTAATGCATTTTCAATCACGTTTTTAGCGTTTTTAAAATTGCCACCGAAATGCATGCGGGGAAGAGAATCCAACTGATCAATGTTTGTCTTAGCGGATTGAACAGCCGATTCTCAATCGGACACGAATGTTTCAAACTGAAGTGAAGATGTGCACCCTCTGCAGGGCATGAAGTGAATTGAACATTTGCATGACGCTATTGCCGCTGAACATCTTAAATACACTCCCAAAGAAGCGGATATAGCACTGTACAGCAGTTATTGTTTCACTTGTGGTTTGTGTGCGGAATACAAGAAACTTTACAATCGAAAAAAATCATATTTCTATTCGCTAGACTGAACAAGCGTGAAATGCTAATGTCCGATATCAGCCATTATTGTCTTCAAGCCTGAATGTTGAGTTGCCTCTATTATTGGTGCTTTGTTGATGAACACTGAACAATTTACCTGGGGGTAAATTTGTAGCTGCACAGAGCACTGGTGCGAGTACGCGTGTACTGCTCTGCTTTCCATACTAGAAGCGGGACAGACTTGCATTGGTAGCAGCTCATAGAAAGTTCACTAGGCTGAAGGGATTATCTGATTAGGAAAGTTGCGCATTGACACTTCTGGGTTCAGACGAACGAGAGGTGATCGTTTTGAAACCCAGAAGATACTAGGAGGTGTAGGGAGGGTGACACGGTAGATACTCTGAGGATCCCTCCCCTCCTGTGTGAATCTAGGCCAGGAGGCGAGTGCACAGATTAAAAAAGAGTGCCTCCCACTGAAAACGGATATGAGAACCAAGTTCTTCCCTCAAAGGATCGTTTGCCAGTGGAATTATCTCTCCCCACCCCCCCCCCCCCCCCCCCCACCTCCTCCAGAGAGCAGTGGTGGCTGTGACATTGAATATATTGAAGACTGAGTTAGGTAGAAATTTGTCTGGCAAGGGAGTCAAGGGTTAAGGGGCGAAGGTGGGGGAGTGGGAGGCAAGAAGATGCAGTTCAGGACACCATCAGATCAGCCATGGCCTTGTCGAATGGCAGGGTAAGGTCGAGGGGCCGAATGGCTTACTCCTGATCCTCTTCCTTGTGTTGGTATATTCTTCTGCTGATCGGGATTCGGCCAAACAATGTACATCCGCAAGATCCCATCCCATTGAAGTCAGAGGAACATTTGCAGATGATAGCGCATTGCCTGCGTTCAGGTCAAAAATTCCTCCCTTATTTGGAATTTCCTGTTTCCCTGCCTTTTCTGGCGAGTCCCTTCTTGTTAATACGAGAAACAACACACCCCTGTGCTAATAGTTTCACTGTGAAAAGTAACCGTGAGCAGACAGTCGATGCCCTTTAGCATTAAGGCCTGCTCCCCATTAGCACCTGTTGAATTGACCAAGCCCTCTGTTGAGTATTTGCCTCTTTCTCCCACGCTTCAACTGCTGATAGAATTTCGTGATATTTTATCAGATTATAAAACGATTGTTTGAATTCCTGACCAATTGCACCATTGATTTCAGTGTCAGCGTCAGCGAGACAACGGCCAAGCCCAGAGTGAGGACTTCACCATCTACGCAGCGGTGAAGCTATAGGACAATTCCACGAATGCAGCGCCCACAGCGAGAAGTCCAGCGCCGATCAGCCCAATGACCATGAACATGTCTCCCCCTTCACCATTATGCAAGGAAACTCTTTGTGTACAGATAGTTTTCCTGAGGACCGGAAGCTACTAGCGAAGTACTGCCTCACTCCTGGAGTTAAGTTTACATCATGAGCCAGGTGAACTAACATCTTGAAACATAGGAGAAAGAGGGAGACTATTCGCCACTCTAGCTTGCTGTTGGCGAATTATATCATGACTCTTCTGTAGCTATTCATTTCACTGTTTTTTTTTCTCCAAATGATCTATGACAACCCCTGCATAACAAGGAAGGAGTACCCAATTTCTAATTGGCGCTTCCTGATATTATTCCTTAACTACCTCTCTCTATTTTAAAATCTATATATTCTGCTTTCTGGGGTCTCTGATCAAAGCAAATGGTTTAACTGCCTCTGCTTTATTAAATTTGTTAAGCATTGCAAACACCTTAACCTAATGACCCATCAATATTCGATCCTCAAGGTAACAGGAATCGAGCCTATTCTCCTCATTTAACACCTTGAGCGTGGTATCAACTGTGGTGCACCCGCTTCAAGGACAATATCCCAACTCCGTGGTGTGGTAAACAAAACTGAACAGTTACTCCAGATGGAACCTTACTGTGTGTCTGTGCACCTAACACTTAACGTCGACCTCTGTTGCATTCCCGACGTCTTGGAGAGAATTTGGACTGCTTTGCTGCTTCCACACTGTTCAGGCGCAAATTGCGAACTTGCCACGTTTACCTCTCTGTGCTAAGGCGAGCAAATTCTTAACGCCCAGAAACTAAAAGCCTAAATCAATTGCCATTTCAGAGCGGGATTTTAGTGGTGTTTATTGCTGGGGAAGCTCCCTTTTTTAATGTCATAGTAAGTTAATATGCTTTGGTAGATTTTTAATGTTATACCAGTCTGGTTGTAAAGCAATCCCGCGCTTTCAGTTTCTCAATAAATACATTATCATTTGACGAATGAGCTGGTTTTTGTTTTACTCCAGTCACTAGAAGAAACAAATGGGATTCCATCCGCAACAGCTCTCAGACCAACAGTTAGATTAACGATTTAGACTTTGTTGTTATAAACGACATGGGCCTACATGAAATTGGGAGGGAGGGTCCGATCTGATTTGCACCAGAGGACATTCCACGACATGTCAATAAACTGGCAGAGAGGCATATAACAGGAGAATGGGCATCAATAGAGATGCAGCCGCCCCTTTACAGTTTGGTAATAAAAATGAAACTCATCGGGACATTGAAACAGGAAAAGGAGTAGACAATTCGGCCTATCGAATCTAATCTGATTTCCACCAGAGGGAGCTGAGGCTCGTGTCACCTACTTTCCCTCCTCCCAAGGCTTGGGGCTCACGCAGGATCTCTCTCACCAAGGCCTGGGAGGCATAAACTTCTCTCCCCCCTCGAAGACTGGGGCTTATCCAGCCCCTGCTCCACTGCCAACCCGAGTCGAGAGGTATGGGGACAGGCAGGAAAAAGGATTTGAGGACCCAAGCAGGTGAGCCATGTTCTTGTAGAATGGTGGATCAGATTCGAGGGCCGAATGGCCTACTATCGCTCTTAAGCCCGGGCACCCCCACCACCACCACCACCAACCCCCACCACCCCCCCCCCCCCTCACCCCCCCCCCCCCCCCCCCCCCCCCCCCCCCACCCCTGGGTCATTATGGATGCGATTTACAAGCAGGGGTAGGCCACTTGGGCGCTAGATCTGGCTCCACTACTAAATATGATTATGGGTGTTCTGATTGGAAACTCAACTCCACATTCTCTCCAACTCCCGATAACCTTTCACCCGCTTGTTAATCAAGAATCTATCCCCGTCTGCCGCAAAAATATTCAAAATCTCTTCTTCCATCTGCTTTTGAGGAAGAGAGTTCCAAAGACCCACTAGCTTTCGAGATGAAAAACAATCTCCTGATCACGGTCTGAAATGAGCGAAGCCTTTTTTTCTCAGAATGAACCCTAGTTCTATGGGAAACATCCTCTCCACCTCCATCCTGTCAAGGCCCCTCAGGATCTTTTTTGATTCAATCAAGTCACTTCTTCTAAACTGCACTGGATACAATCCTAACCTGTCCAACCTTTCCTTATAAGACAGCCTGCCAATTCCTCGTATTAGTCTGGTAAACCTTCTCTGAACTGGTCCCAACGTATTTGCATCCTTCCATAAAGAAGGTGACCAATACTGTGCACAGTACTACAGATGCGATGTCAACAATGCCCTGTTCAACTGAAGCATACCCCCCCTCCTTTTCTTTTGTATTCAACCCCCCTCTCAATAAATGACAAAATTGTTTTAGTTTTCCTATTTTCATGCTTTACCTGCACAATAGATTTTTGTGATTGATGCACTAGAACATCCGGATCCCTCTGTAACTCTCACTATTTGTTATATATTTGCCCACTCGCCTGACCTCTCCTTAAACCTTTGTAGCCTCATTATGTCCGCTTCATAACTTACCTTCCCTTTTACCTTTGTGCCAGCAGTAAATTTAGCCACCATCCTTTCGGCCCTTTCCCCAATCTGTTCTTTTATTTTCACTCTTCTGAGAAGTCAACTGAAAGCCAACACAGCTATGATAGGACGGATGGTCTCATCTTGTGCTGTACCAATTGTTTCTTTCCTTTATTTTTCGTGCTCGTACATTTGATGGTGAGTCGAATGATAAAGGACTTCTGTTCTAGTTGGAGAGCATTTGACGTGCCCTCGACAGATCATCTTCCGCTGCTTCATCAATAAACTTCCTTCCATCATAAAGTCAGGAGTGGGGATGTACGCTGATAGTTGCACAATGTTCAGCACCATTCGTGACTCCTCAGATACTGAAGCAGCCCATGTCCAAAAGCAGGAAGACCTGGACAATATCCAGGCTTGTGTTAACTAGTGGCAAGTAACATTCAGGCCACACAAGTGCCAGGCATGACAATCTCCAACAAGGGAGACGCTACCCATCGCCACCTGACGTTCAATGGCTTTGCCACCACTGGACTCCCAATATCAATATCCTGGGTGGTTACCATGTACCAGACACGGACCTGGACTGGTCATAAGATCTCAAATGAGAGGCAAGAATGATGCCCCTCACCTCCTGACTCCCAGAAAGCTGTCCAACATCTAAAAGGCAACATGTCAGGAGTGGGATGGATAAGTCTCCGCTTGGCTGGTTGAGTTTAGCTCCAACAACACTGAAGAAGCTCAACATCATCCAGGACAAAGGAGAGCGCTTGCTTGGCACTTCTTCTATCAACATTGACTACGCCCAACACCGACGCACAGTGGCAACAGTGTGTGTCATCCACAAGATTCACTGCAGGAACTCACCAAGGCTCCTTACATAACGCCTTCAAAACCGACGACCGCAACAATCTGCATGGAGAAGGGCAGAAGATATGTGGACAGCAGACACATGGAATCGCTCCTCCAACCAACTCACCATTCTGATTTGGAAATATATCGACCGTTCCTTTACTGCAGTTGGGTCAACATCCTGGAATTACTTTCCTCACAACGCTGTCGGTGTACGGACACCAAACTGACCGCAGCGGTTCTAGGAAGCAGCTCACCACCACCTTCCCGTGGGAAATTGGGAATGGACAACAAATGCTGGCGAGAGGCATTGACGCCCACCTCCCGCGAATAAATAAAAAAACAATGGAGATGTCAGGGAAGGAACCCAAGGCCTCACACAATGAAGACGAGAAGTCTCTCATAGCGGAGGCTGAGCGACGAAAACAGTGAAGACATCGTGGTGAGGATTCGTCGATGGTGCTTTGGTACACAGCAGAGGAGGGCAGTTTTGACTGAGAGGGTTGGGCCAAACTGAGATACTCTCTGAAGGAGAAAGTGCGGGAGAAGTGAAAGGAACTATCAGGCAGTGATATGATTATAAGTACCAGGCTGGTGCTCTGACAGCCTGTTCGAGCTGGAATGAATAGTGAGACGGCATGGGGGAGGGGTGGTGGGGTAGGCGATGGGGCTGGCCTGGGGGAGTTCATTCACGGGTTAGACACCATCAACCTTTATCCGGGTTTCCATTTAGGCCGTGGTGTGCAGGTCATCATTCACAATAAACATTAGGCTCCCAAGGGCCTTTTAGTCGTTCAGCCGCTGGAGGAGTGGTGGATATTTTATTCATTCTGCCAACTCCGCCTCGAACCCCTCAAGGTTTTGAACCGCTCTATCATATATCCTGTCAACCTTCTCTCCCCCACGGATAATAATCCCATCTTCTGCAATGTACCCACATGACCCGAGTCCCTCATTCCGGTCAGCCATCCTGTGAATGGTATCTGCCTCATCTCCATAAAGCGAGAATTGGATTCGGCGTTACAGTTGACGAACTCAACTCTCTGGAAGAAACTGCACATTTAGTAATTTCCAGCTTTGACAGAGAATAATTTGTCGAGGCCTGGAACATAAAAGGATATTATCGCGAAGAATTATTGTCCCATTTCATTGCAGACACACACAGGAAGGTGCACACCAACTGGGTTCAAGCCTCCATGTCTGTATCAGTTTAACAAAAGTAGCGCGGCCCTTGAAACGTGAACGGTTGTGATCAGGTCATTCTGTTTGCTTTCGTCAATCGTAAGGGGACCTCAGTTTCATCAACGAACAAAGCGAGACGATCACAATGACGGCGTTTGTTCGCGATGTGGAATGGTCGAGAATCGAACCTGAGTCTCACACATACAGACCGCCACGCTCTAACACTCGGCGACGTCCTCATCAGTTGCAACGTATTTGGCATACAAACGGGATAAGGAGGGCATTTTGACCTTCGACCTTGTTGTATCGTTAAACTTCCCAATTGTCACCTGAATCCATTTTTCTGCCTAGGTCCCATTTGTAGTTTTATCCGAGTCATTTAATGCACGTTCCTGATTTGCCGACTTTCCATGCAGCAGAATCCCAGCTGGAAAGATTGAAACCAGGAGATTCAGCAGTGTTGGAAACCGATTTGTGCGCTGGTCCATGGAGAAGAAATGGCGGTTGGAGATGTGGGCAACGGTTTGTAATCGGAGTTTTGACGAGATGTTATTTTTGAGAAGGAGATTGATGGAAGCAGTTTTGAAGGGAAGGACCGCGTTAGGAAATAGAAATAGTTTAAGCTCATTATGTGAGCATTTGTAGGTGTTTTGAATGAGTTTCAGATTTAATAGTTAATTTTGAATTTCATGTCTTCATCTGTGTGCTCAGATGAGGTCAAGCTGAGCTTTGGTTTCACTTTCAAAGGTGCTTGCATTTGAGGGTTTTTACGACTGTTGCAGGTAAGAGTGGAAGAATTGGGCTGTTGCATAGCAACAGGGGTCCAAGCGTGTCACGCCCCTACCACAGACGGACACACAGTCAAACTTGAAACATTAGTTTGATTGGGAAGCTGCTGGAGTTCAGTTGGTTTCATGGTAGCTGCCAAGCGGAAGAAGCAACTTTTGATGATATCCTGAGGAGAGTTTGGGTCGGGCACATCACAAAGGCAGATGGATTTGTAAGACGAGTTATATGGCGAAAGCTTCAAGGTCAAAGTGGAAGAGCAAAGCAGAGGGAATCAATGCAGGATGGCTTGGAAATTGAAGGTTGTCCTTGGAAAATGAAAAGACTGACACAGGATAGAGACACATGGAGAGACTGACATGAGCAAAGAACCTGCCTGCGGGCAAGGCAGCCATGATGATGTGGCAATGTATTCCTATTGTAGGGTATAATTTGTTTATTAATTGTTCAAGACTGTTGACTGACTCCACATTCCTGAGAAGGAACTTGTTGTTTAATTTTATTTCAGTCCTGTTTGTTTCAAATTAAAACATGCTTTCATTCCTTGTATTAAATCATATTTCAGTCTAAAAATCTATTCAGTGTAGTGTAGCTAGACCGACGGACGGAGAGAACAGAGTAACCCAAGGCCGGTCACATGGGGCGGGTTGGTGAGCAAGACGGAATTTGGCCTGTTACACAATGTCTCTAATTTGTTGTTGTCCCGTTCACAATATTTTTTATCAGGGCTTAAAGGTTCTTCGATGATTTTGGAACACGAGTCCAGGCAGAATTATTCTGAGCTTTGCTGCACACATGGTAGAGAGAAACTTGATATAAATGCCTGGGACCATTACATCTGCATTCAGGGCGGAAACAGGTATCTGTGTTTGTAATTCTGCATGTCCAGAGTATAGAGACATTGTGTTTGAAAAGCAATTGATGCAGCACAACTACAGTTTTGAATTACAGGTCATGTTAATTTATAAGTGCGAATTTCCAACATCGACCGAGGATTCCAAAGCAAACCCTGCATTTCCACAACATATTCATTGATTCCTGAATATAAGAATCCTCCCGTTAAGGTGCTTTTAATAAGAAAGACTATATAAACCCCCATTGTGATTACCATGAATATATCATTGGAATTCTACTGATTGTTGACCATTCCCCATAAAGTTGCTTCTTCACCAACTGTTCGATAACAGGCGACCAGCTTCACTGATGTTATTCTGCAGCATGTAATGTTTGGCATCTTGGAGATTTTATTTGTCAATATGGGGAAAATGTACTTAAACGTATAAATTATAACCGACAGCGAATAATTATTCATGTCAGTGCTAAGCAAATACAATATGTAAAGGGTACATCAAAGGCGTCTCCGTGCGCACTAACTATAACGATATTTTTTTGAGATAGAAGCCAGATATATTCATATTCTACTATTATCTCGACTCTGCCTGAATTTAATGCCGATTCCTGCATTACAGAAAACTCTTACAGGGCAGTTTCCTATGTTTATGGAGATACTGGAGAATTTCCCACAAGTGATCACGTGTTTCCCATCCCCATGGGGATACAGGGCGGCAGCCCAGTGATCATCCCTGATGTCGACACATTGCAGAGTGACTTCTGAGGGCAGGGACCCGCTCACAAAGTCGCGATTTAAACATATTGCTGACTGCAGTAGGAAAGGGTGAATATTTGTTCACCAAAGCTGTGTGCTCGGAATTCTGCTCCCTACATACCAATGCCTAAATGACCTGTCTCCTGCTATCAGTATATCTATAACCTCCACAAGACCTACATCACTCCAAGATCCATGTGTTCAACTAATCTTAGCCTCTTCCGCATCCCCAGTGTTAATAGCCACACCATTGTGATCCGTGCCAACCCGAGCCCAGGACTGTGAACCCCAGGATTCACTCCCTGGGCCCCTCTGCCACTGGAACATTTTCTCTTCCATTCAGACGCTCATGGCTGCCCAAGCGTTTGAACAACGTGTTTGATTTCCGTGTCTCTGTATTAAACTGTGTTTGATAATTGTTCCCGTCAAGCCTTTTGGAATGCATTCCCGCATTAATGTTGTCTTATTGCTATTGGAGAGGAGCATTGGTGCCCAAAGCACCACGTATTCACTCGATCTGCACTGCAAGATAGAAGGTAGGGAAAAATGAACAATGGTCAATCGCACACATTGAATCACTAAAGTTCATTTTTACATGCATATAGTCTTCCACAGGATGAGGGCTTCCCTGCTTGGATCAGCAATTATTGCCCATCCCTAAGTGCTCCTGGAGAAGGAGGTAGTGAGACGCTCCCTTTATCCGCTGCAGTCCCTTTGGTGTAGGTGCACCCACAGTCCTGTTAGGGAGGGAGTTCCAGGATTTTGTCCCTGTGGGGTAGGTACACCCACAGCACTGTTAGGGAGGGAGTTCCTGGATTTTGTCCCTGTGGTGTAGGTACACCCACAGTTCTGTTAGGGAGGGAGTTCCAGGATTTTGTCCCTGTGGTGTAGGTACACCCACAATGCTTTTTGAGCGGGAGTTCCAGAATTCTGTCCATGTGGTGTACATACACCCACAGCACTGTTAGCGAGGGAGTTCCTGGATTTTGTCCCTGTGGTGCCGGTACACCCACAGTGCTTTTTGAGTGGGAGTTCCAGGATATTGATCCAGTGACAGTGAAGGAATGGCGATATATTTCCAAGTCAGGATGGTCAGTGGCTTGGAGGGCAACTTCCAGGTGGTGGTGTTCCCATGTATCTGCTGCCCTTGTCCTTCTAGATGGTAGTGGTCGTGGGTTTGGGAGATGCTGTCTAAGGTGCCTTGGCGAGTTGCTGCAGTGCATCTTGTAGATGGTAAACACACTGCTGCCACCACGTGGAGGGAGTGAATGTTTGTGGTGCCAATCAAGCGGGGCTGCTTTGTCTTGGATGGTGTCCAGCTTCTTGAGTGTTGTAGGAGCTGCACTCATCCAGGCAAGTGGGGACTATTCCATCACACTCCTGACTTGTGCCTTGCAGGCTTTGGGGAGTCAGGATTTGAGTTTATCTTTCTTTACAAGAAGTGAGTTACTTTTTTGTTAGGATCATTCATAAATATTCATGCCGGGTGAAATTCTTAAATCACCAGGAAGCTTTGGCCTCTTAATGAAAGCCACCTTGGATCTGAGTGAAGGTTGGAACTGAATTTGTTAAATCCCGCTCCCCTTACTCTCTCAGGCAAGTCTGGATTCCCAGTCAGTGGCTGACGTTAATGGGCGTGGCTGTGAAGGAGCCATTGAGAATCCGGAACAGCGATTTCCAGCTTCTCCACCACATCTTCATTCAAATGTCCTGAAATGAACACGATCAGCTTCAATTCTATCGCTAACTGTGGTTCGATGCATTTCACTGGGAGCTGCAGGATATTCAATCTGTAGAAAGAAGAACCACAGCTCATGGGTGTCCATCCTTGATGATGATGATAAATGTGTATCAATGCATCGTGTAGACAGATGCTTTAACATCGTTCATGCTATACCTATATATATAAACTGCACAAGCCCCACAAACACCCAGGGTCTCTATGTCTCCTATCCTGCCCTCTCTTACATCCGCTGTTTTATTTACCGCACCAGTCGCGGCTCTGCCACTGATTACGTTTGACAACAAATCCTTCCATCCGGGTTTGTGCATTAGGAATAGGGCTGGTGGCAAACCCTTGGCTTTCCTCAGGTTGTTGGGCTGTAGTTTTGATGCCTGTGGAGGTCATTTTGTCACACAGGATTCAGGACGTTTTATCAGGAGACGATTATGAGAGGTTGTTTCAGAAAGGCTAATAACAAGACAGTGGGAATGTGTGAAACAATATCTGGGTCAGTCAGGGTCACTGGGAGTAGATTTGCACAACTGATTATCCAAATAAACTAGGCACTCAGACTTCCCACCTGCAAATTGCCCAAGAGACTTCAACTGAAGAACGTGGGAAGTGAGGAGCTGCGCACAACGTGGCTCATGCTGCTGCTTTATGGATTGCTTTCGTTTTGGGTGAGAATGTTGAGCCAGTGAAATGTAACCTCTGTACGATGACACTTACTGACTAGATATTGTAACGTTGAAGAATTAAGGTACCGTGTGTACTGGGTGTAACAGTGTTTGCTGCTTCCTATCATATAATAGACTTTGCTGTGTGTGTTGTACGAATCCAGAACTAAAATATCCAGAGGAGCGACACTGAAGGCTGAATAGGGAATTTTGGAGCAGGCTCGACGGGTCTCTATGGTGTATTGAATCCCAAAATATAATCTCAAGACTTTCACCTCCCCCAGTAAATGTTGTATTAAAGCCCAAAATATAACCTCCACACATTCACTCCCCCTCAGTTAATATTGTATTAAAGCCTCAAATATAATCTGCACACATTCACCCACCCCCAATAAATGAATCAACTGATAAGGGGGGAAATGAAAAGTGAAAGTTTAACTCTCCACAGGTTGGAGAGCCCCGAAAGTGATCCAATGCCACCCTCCGCTGGCTGTTCCTGGCTACTGCAGGCGCTGCTCTTTGACAGTCTCAGAGATGTTCAATCAGACAGGCTGATGGGGTGTGAACGCTGCAAAGGGATTGAAATCTGCAACAGGCGCTCGGCCCGTGCATTCACCCCTTTAGCAGCGGACACTGCCCATGAGCTCTGCTTTTATTTCCCCATTGAGGTATTGTCCGGAGATTGTGTTTGGGGGATTATACCTGGCTGTAATGTGGACGTTTGTTAAAATTTCAGTCACTGCTCCCAGTGGTCGGCTAACTTTGCTGCGCCCTGTAAAATTTCTTAAAGACGTTGTCAATGCTTAACCCCACACATGAATAAACACATTCCCAGGATAATTATTTTCCATTTCTGACACGGATTCTTTATCCCCGGAACAAACATTGAAAACACCCACATTTTATTGGACAAAATTTAATTTTTACATCTTTGCCACCTTTATTCATCCTGTCCATGTGCAGGACCAGGAGAAATGATTTATACAGACATTTCCCATTCTGCAGCTCTTGTCCTGTGAACTTGTGCGTTACAGTAATACAGCCAGACAGGCAGTGTCGAAGTGAAAATGCCCACCTCCACTCTTGACAGAACCTCCCCCCGCCCCCCCCCTCCACACCCCCTGCACCCGCCCAGTTACCACTCCAGTTCTAAACCTGACCCAAAATTTCTAACAGAACTGTCAACTAGAGTGTCCCTTTCGA